>NC_064617.1:212598208-212899979 GCF_023898315.1 Schistocerca nitens
GCTCGGCCACAACGACCGGCCTATATATATGATATCCAGTATTACAAATTTACTCTTTCTGATGGACACACGTCCAGATCGTCCGCTCTCAAAATTCTGCCATCTCTCTACCCACATCCACCACTGCTGGCGGCTCACCTCCAACTGCGCATCCCGTCTCCGGCCATCCTGATTTAGGTTTTCCGTGATTTCCCTAAATCGTTTCAGGCAAATGCCGGGATGGTTCCTTTGAAAGGGCACGGCCGATTTCCTTCCCAATCCTTCCCTAACCCGAGCCTGCGCTCCGTCTCTAATGACCTCGTTGTCGACGGGACGTTAAACACTAACCACCACCACCACCACCAACTGCGCAACGCTACGCGCTGTTCACATCCAACTGCCCAACACTATAATAGCAAATATTCCAACAATGCAAACCAGCCACAGACTTCACACAGCACAGTCAGTGATTTTCATATAGAGTGCTACGTGGCATTACCAACATAAAACCTAAACAGCCTACTTACGCATGGTTATAGAAATGCGAACAAAACTCAGTGGCCTATGATAGGTATTTCTGCTCCCAGTCAACACGGTGGCAGCAGCCATCGCCGCGTCTTTGGAGCGTGAACTTCCCCCAATGCTAGACAGCTAAAGAAACACACCAGGTGAGCAAACATATTCTGCCTTTCGCAAGTCTAACGGAGAATTGGCAACATCGTAGAATACATTAAGTGTATTCGGAGTTGCGAATATGAACAACCATCAGCTGTATAAGGAGATGATTACAATGAAAATTTGTGTCAGTCCGGGACTCGAATCCGGAGTTCTCGCTACACGCGAAAGGTCGCCTTAATCGCGATGGCTATCGGAACAAGACACACGGCCAACCCCAAATTTCGTTATGTCGTCGTTCCTGCGTTAACAGTGTAGTGTTAGCAGTTAGCCAACACTACGCACACTACTTGGTTGAGGAGGCCGAATGCACGCGTTAAACTCACGCAGGGTAGAGATAGGTCTGAAACAGGATACGTAATGAATGCTATAAAGAAAAGTACGTAGCTGCTGGAATACTTAACTTTAATCCATCATTGTGGTACATCGCTCTTGACGATACAAGTGAGACTCTGTAGATCATGCAATGTAATACTAATGGCGCCTTGCTAGGTCGTAGCCATTGGCTTAGCTGAAGGCTATTCTATCTGCTCTGCAAATGAGCGAGGCTTCGTCAGTGTGCATCGCTAGCTAAGTCGTCCGTACAACTGGGACGAGTGCTAGTCCGTCTCTCGAGACCTGCCGTGTGGTGGCGCTCGGTCTGCGATCACTGACAGTGGCGACACGCGGGTCCGACATGTACTAATGGACTGCGACAGATTTAAAGCTACCACCTAGCAAGTGTGGTGTCTGGCGGTGACACCACAAACAGCCTATACTCGTACGCACATTATATAATTCCCGTGTAGGGCTGGACATTTTAATTGAAAGTTTCTGCCCGATAACGGTGGATAAATACGATATTGCAGTGTCTGTGTTGTTAAGAAGGAAGATGCTATTTTCCTTCGGATATTCATGCATTTAGGACATACCGCCGCTCAGAATCCACACGAAAATTCCTCAGGAAGTGGCATAAAGGGCGTCAATGAAACGGGAAGGCTGACAAAGTATGAACATCCTTTGCTGCTTTCGATCAAGTTCAAATTTCCTCTAACTGTCACTGGGGTTGCAACACCTTGATGTTCTTAGAGCAAGGCTGAATCGTCCAAGGGGGGCGGGGGGAGGGAGAGGGGAGGGGGATGTCCAAGCAATGTCGAATAGAGTGGTGAAGTGTGTCGTCCTGTTGTTCGTCGCGCCACGAATTATCCTTTTCGACCGCCAGTTGTGTGGAAATCAACGCCCCAAGGGAAGTGGTAGTTGTATTGAGCCCTTTATAACACTTCCTAATGGCCTTTCGTGTCTTCAGCATCCCCATCAGTGGACGTCACGCTGGAGCCAGATGAGCTGGCTTGGGTAGAAAGACGGAGATCTGAAACCTGCCCCGGAGGGCGCACGCTTCGCATCATCGCATTGGCGGAAGTGTTTACTTGTGCCCTGTAAGCAGTAGGCAGAGCAGGGCAGTGCTCCAGCGGAGTTAAACCTCCGCAGACATAGCCTGGTGTTTCATGCCGAGCTGTATCGTGTACCTAGTTGTCAGCTAACTGCCCCTGCTGTGGGCTGAGTATGAGGGTGGTTTGGTAAGTCTGATAGAAAAGCAACAAAAAATGTTTGCTCCTTAAACAACTCACCTTACTTCTCGACACTTTCCTCAGAGATACGCAATTGGTCCAGCGATCCTCCAGCTTTTTAACACCAGTGTAAAAATAGGTTCTATCAAACTCTGCAAAATACTCATTGGCAGCACCTATCGCTCCCTGTTTGATGAAAACATCTTCCCAGAAAGCGAAAGTTTCGAGTTAGAGACTAGGAAGAAATTACCTGGGACTAAGTCTGGTAAAAAGGGTGGATGAGGAACTAATTCAAACCCCAGTTCATGCACTTTCGTCATTATTATCGCTGATGTGTGGGATGGTGCATTATCCTGGTAAAAGATCACATTTATATGCCAACTTTGGTTTTTTTTCAGGCAACGCAATTTTCCAACGATCAAACAATGAAGCATAATAGTGCCCACTTATGGTTCTGCCTTTTTCCAAGGAATCTATGAGGATTATTCCTTGAGAGTCCAAAAAACCAGTGGCCATCACCTCATCAGCTGACAAAATGGTCTTTGCCTTACTCGGTGCTCTTTCACCAACCTTTGTCCATTGCTTTGACTGCCGTTTTGACTCTGGTGTGTAATGATGGATCCAAGTTTCATCAACAGCCATAAATAGGCGCAAAAAGTCTTGTGGATTGCGATCGAACGTCCCCAAACATGGTGTTGAATGTCGACATAAAAGTTTTCTGGGTTTGGCACCGCGTCATAATGTAAAAACTACTGCTGCTATAGAAAAGCCAACGTTTCGGCCACGATTGCAGCGGCCTTCTTATGGGTCTAATGGTGCGTTCTAGCTACGCAGTGTCCTTTATATTTTGTTGTTAGTATTCACTGCGCATGCCATTACGTCATAATTTTAAAAAGGCAGTTGGTTTATTGGTCACTTAAGGAAGAAGGAGAGGGAATTTTGTTTTAATAGGTTATTGCGGTGGAGGGAGAACGTGACCTCTGTTGTCCATTGGCTCTTGTGTTATGTACTATGATTGGTGGCCACCGTCGAATGAGAAGTTTGCTGCTGTTTACCAACTGCTGGACGTCGGCCGCGCGGCGGCAGTTACTCGCCAGTAGTGCTCGTGCCTCGTGTTGACAGTGCGGTCTGCTGGGCTCTGATTGCTGGCAACCAAGATGGGGCAAGCCTGAGTTCATCCTTCCTGTTCATGTTGTTATGGCGTTTAAGTATTTCGATGGCCTCTCTGATTTTGCGTTTCGTCACAATTGGCTGCTTGGCCAACACACAGGCTTCGCTGAATTTTATTTCTTTTCCGCAGTCATTGTGATGTTCTGCCACTACTGATTTGTTGTGTTGCCCTAGACGAATATAACGCTCGTGATCCCAAATGCGCGTTGCTATTGGCCTGCCAGTCTCGCCTATGTATGCCTCTCCACATCCGCATTCCACCTTGTAAACGCCTGCAATGTGTAATGCATCTACCTGGTCCTTGGTGGAGCCTAGCACGTCTTGGATCCTACGACCACTATAGAAGACAGGCTGCACTCCAACGCGGCGAAGGTGTTTGCCTATTCGGTCAGTGACGTTTTTCACATAGGGTAAGCGTACTGTTGGCTGCAGTTTGTCTATTTCCTGCTTATCTTTCTTGCTTGTGTTCGTCGACAAGGCTGTGTTTATCGACTTATGGCTGTAGCCATTGGCTAAAAACGTTGTGCGTAACCTTTTAAGCTCAGGTGTGAAGTTTTGAGCATCACTTAGGCGCTGAGCACGGATTGCCAAAGAGCGGATGACAGAGTTCTTCTGCGCTGGGTGGTGGTAGGATTGGGCGTGCAGATACCTGTCAGTATGTGTAGGCTTACGATATACTCTGTGCCCTCCGTTCTCCTGTACACTTCGACGTCTAGAAATGGGATAGTACCATTCTTTTCTACTTCCAGCGTGAATTGTACCGTCCCGTGCATACTGTTCAAATATTCGTGGAACTTGTGTAGCTCCGTTTCACCATGAGGCCACATAGCGAACGTGTCGTCCACGTATCTAAACCAGCAACGTGGTCGTAAATGAGCTGAACCGAGGGCCGTTGCTTCAAAGGCTTCCATGAATATGTCGGCTGCCAGCGGAAATAGGGGAGACCCAACTGCTACGCCGTCTGTCTGCTCGTAGTATTTTCCTTGCGATTTGAAGCACGTTAGGCACAACTCAACCAGGTCGCATATGTCTGGCGGGACATGCTCCTGAAGGATGTGGATAGTTTCGTCTACTGGCACGTTCGTGAATAGTGATTTCACGTCAAAACTGACCATGATGTCCGTAGGTAAAATTCTTTCTCCCTTTCGGCGTTCTATAAACTGTGTCGAGTTCTTCACATAAGAGTCCGTCTTGCCAACTAGACGTCTTAGTTTGCAGGCTAGGTACTTTGCCAAATTGTAAGTAGGCGAACTGATCCCATTCACTATTGGCCTCAAAGGGCAACTTTCCTTATGTATCTTTGGACACTGCATAGCTAGAATGCACCATTAGACCCTAAAGAAGGCCGCTGCTATCGTGGCCGAAACGTTGGCTTTTCTATAGCAGCAGTAGTTTTTACATTGTGACGCGGTACCAAACCCAGAAAACTTTTATGTTGACTGACTCTGGCCGCGGAAGCCTACGCAATTATAATGGTGTTGAATGTTCCCCACTTTTGGTCGAATGTGAGCAGTCGTGGCACCCACATTGCACACAATTTCTTCGCAGTCCACTCTTTTGTGTAGGATTTATGCACTCACTTAGTTGAGATGCCTACAGTTTCGGCAGTCTCACGAATTTTTATTCTCCCCCTGCGGGTCCGGGGGTTAGAATCGGCCCGAGGTATTCCTGCCTGCCGTAAGAGGCGACTAAAAGGAGTCCCTCCCCCTACAGGGGGTAGTTTGCGCTTGCGTCCGGAGACGGACGGTTCCACGACTTATATTTGTGGTCATTTTGGTTTTTCACTTATTCGGGTTTCTTCCTTCCTTTGTTTGGTTCCTTTCTTTGTCCTTCTCCCTCTCACTGTCTTCCTTACTTTTCCCTTGCCTTCTTCTCCTTGCCTTCTTCTCCTTGCCTTCTTCTCCTTGCCTTCTTGTCCACCCTCTGGTCTCCGCCTCGGCGTTTGAGACTGTCTGTCCTTTCTCTCACTCTCTCCCTTTTTTTTTCCTCTTCTTCTTTCCTCCCTGTGCGTGCCTGAAGGCCGACCCACGCGTTCGCACGCGTAGCTGGTGACGGGGTAACGCGTAATTCCCCGCCCTGGGTAGACAAGTAAGGCACGCACGTACCCCCTGGTAAAGGCCAGGCCCAGGGAGGGGTGATTGCCTGAGCTGACACCTTCCGACCATGCCGATTGGTCCCTCCGTCCGTTTCTCGGGAGGCGTGACCTGAGGTGTAAACATTCACCTAAGGCGGGAGTGCCCTCTGAGAGGGTCCCCACAAGGAAGGAGCGCGCCATCGGAGACGCTGGCAATCATGGGGGATTCCTCCACAATGGATTTCTCTTCTTCTTCTCTCTCGACTTCTGCCCAAAAACGGAAACTTGACCAGCCACCAGTGACAAAAGTACTACCGCCCCTCCCAAAGTTCCTCGTAGTCTCTAGGTCTGAGGACGGAAAGGATTTTTCATCTGTCAACCCTTTCGTTATCCAGAAGGGCGTAGATGCCATAGCCGGATCTGTCAGGTCTTGTACCAGGATGCGTAACGGTACCTTGTTGTTAGAAACTGAGAGCGCCTTTCAGTCACAAAAACTGCTCCGGGCCACACTCCTGTACACGTTCCCTGTCCAGGTGGAGGCTCACCGCACTTTGAATTCATCACGTGGTGTGGTATATACTAGATCACTCGACGGATTGACTGACGAGGAGATTCAGTCTTTCCTCGCTGAGCAGGGATACCGACATGGCCAGGAACCCACATAAAGGTAACCGGAGAACCGTCGTCCGCCAGCTGCTGAAGAGAGCGTTGGATCTGGTGCACGAAAGGGTGAACCGGACACTTTTCTTGACCTTTGATAGTGTTCAGCTGACGTCGCGCATCAAAGCGGTCTATGAGGTTATTTCTGTGCGCCCCTATGTCCCGACACCTACGTGCTGCTACCAGTGTCAGCGTTTTAATCACACTCGCCAGTCTTGTTCTAATGCGGGCATTGACAATAGCCGATAGGCATACCGACAAAGCAGTATATCGCGCCGGTAGGTTAGTGGAACCGGATGCGGATCACTGAGGCTCTGGATGGCGCTCAGGGAATCAGAGCAGATGACATAAGCAGAATGTCGGTGGCGGCAGATGTAAAGAACAGCCTGGTAGAGGGCAAATAGCTCAGCTGTGAAGACCGAACAATGGCCATGGAGCCGGTATATGAAACTGTGTGCCCCGACAATAAAAGAACACCCAACACCGTCATTGGTCTTAGAGCCATCTGTATAAAAGAAGATCATGTTAATGAACTTCGAACGAAGTTCGACAAACCGGGAGCGGTATACCGAAGCTGGGGTAACCTCCTTTGCTAGCGAGCTGAGGTCAAGGTGAACGCGAAACTGAGCCTGGAGCCAAGGTGGCGTTTGGCTCTCGCCCACTCGAAAGGTTGCAGGGAGTGAAAAATCAAGGTGCTGAAGGAGGCGAACGAAGCTGCAGATGCCGCGGCCAAGGCTGCGGTCCTCCAGCCTCGGACAGCTTCTTGTTGTGTCGCTTCATCTGATTGTAGCAGGGTCATTTGTCAGCGCATTTTATCGCTGTGGCATGCCGATTGGGCTACACTTACGGACAACAAGCTTCGGGCCTTGAAACCTCTTCCCACGGCTTGGACGACCTCTTCACGCCCTTCTCGGCGGGAGGAGGTCGTTTTGGCCCGGTTACGAATTGGACACTGTCGCTTCAGCCATCGCCATCTGCTGACGGCAACGCCGGCCGTTCTGCCCATGTGGGCAATTGCTGACGGTACGCCACATTTTAACGTCCTGTCCAAATTTTAATACACTGCGCGTTGATCTTGGCCTGCCATGTACTTTGGATGCCATTTTAGCGGATGACCCAGGAGCAACTGCTCGCGTTCTTCGTTTTATCCACTTGACAAACCTGTCTAAGGACATTTGATTATGCTGTTTTTTTTAATCCTATGCCTGTTAATAAGTCTTTTATTGTGTTGTCCCTTTTAGTTGCTGTTTTAACCTTGTGCCTCGCAGTGCATTCCTAACTTAGTCTGGGCGCTAATGACCATTGTAGTTGTGCGCCCTAAAACCACAAGAAAAAAGAATTTTTATTCGGCGGTCTTGCAATACCATATCATGGATCTTGTTAATGGTTTCCTTTGTACTGACCACACCTGGACAGCCGGAGCACGTTTCGTCTTCGGTGCTTGTCCGAGCACGTTTAAGTTCACTAATTCAGAAGTCTTCAATGATGGCGCAGAATCCGAGTGAACTTCATCCAGTCCTGTTCTCATTTGTTTCTCTCCATTTTCAATCGCAGTCAACACACTGACTAATTCAGACTTCTGTCAATGAATGCTGTACATTGTTGAAATTCTTTATACGAACCTTGGAATAATCAAGCTCACCAAGCATGAAGGCGCAACAAAATTGTACCATTTACCAGACTTATCAAACCACCCTCGTATATTGCTATGTGTGTATCTAGTTGAGTCCGGGTGTTCTGCTTCTGTAGTTTCATTCGCACGGCGACATCATTCCACTCATGGTGCTCTGTTCCCCAGTTGTTATCGAGTCACTGTCGGCCTGCGAAATCCCTGCGCTGACCATTTTGAGTAGCGGCGCTGTCACGCCTTCTGCAGATACTAAACTGGCGACGAAGGACGTTCTTAGACCTGTGACGCCTCTATTTTTTCCTTCATTTTCATAGTATTCACTTTGGCCTACCATAGACCCTGCGTTTCTGCAATGCTGGTAGGAACAGTTGCATCTACAGAAAGAGCAGCAGCAGCAACAGGAGCAGATGCAGCTGCTGATAACCCAGAATTCGGTCTTGCTTTACGCCCTTGTCTCGCCGTTGGGTGACCTCCCACTCATGGGGTATTTTTCTTCTCTGGCCCCGCCTTCCCTGACGCCGTTTGCCACTTTTGGCGAGTCTACAGAGAGGTGAGAGAATTACCTGTGCCAGTTCTTGCTGCACTTTCAGGTAAGGTGTATCGTGAATCCTTTTGATAAGGCGCCTTGTTGAATAGCAGCAAAAATTGAACTCCTCCACTGAGAAGCCTCCTTTCAATGAGCTTTATCAGTTGGTTACCTAGTATTTCGGCCATCAGACCTATATGCTAGCAGCACGATTGCAATTTAACTAGCACCACAAGCGCCATGGACGGTCGCATGCGACCTGAATCGCCGATTTGCAAGGCGTCTTGCGCAAATGTCGTTTTGAGTGTCCCAAACGTGCTACCTCTTATGCAGACTCGCTAATTCGGGACATGATTGTCCGGTTAGCTCCTGATCACGAGTTTCAGACTAGAGTGTTGACCTGGTCTGAGCCTTCTTCAGCTGACGTTGCCCAAATTGCAGAATCACATGAGCTTACAGAGGCACTTGTGAGTCATTTTGATAACTGGCAGGTAGCACAATTAGGCGTGCATGGTCAACAGCCCCCAGTGCCCCATTGGGTACCCTGGACAGCCTCGCTTCCCACTGAGTCACCCTGTGTTGCCACTGTTGGTGATTCCAGTGTTAACAGTGTCTCGGCACTGCCTGTCTTCGACTGCGGCAAGCTCCATGGGTTCGCATCACTTGCTGCATCGTAATTCCTAGCTGTGCAGATTTTTGGGTCCTCAGCGTCAATCTCCTTCCACTCGTTGGGCCAGCCAGTGGCCCTGCGCCCATTGCCTGTTACTGCATTTTCACTGAGACTGCCTGCATGTGAAGGCTATGTGTGGGGTAGGTTAGTTGGTTGGATGGTTGATTTGGGGGAGGGGACCAAACAGCGAGGTCATTGGTCCCATCGGATTGGGGAAGGATGAGGAAGGATGGGGAAGGAAGTCAGTTGTGCCATGTGTGGGGTATGCCATCTGATAGGATATTTGACGACTGTTTGTGACAGTCAGCAAGCCACAATTCAGTCTTCGGATACCCCATTGTTTTTCCTATTCTCTAGGGCTTCCTCCAATGCCCAATGTGCTGCCCAGTGTATATTACTGACATTGATTGTGAATGGGCGGCTGATTAAATGTCAAGCAGACATGGGAGCATCAGTCAGCCTCATTAATCTGGTTATGCGCAGGATTTTGGAGTACCTGTATTTGCAACAGTTGCTCTGTCGAGTTGCGTATTACAGTAAACAGTGCAGTCCCTCGTCAGGGCAATTCTCCATCTCCATGCTTTACAAGGATGTGGAACAGCTATTCATTGATGAGACGCGTTTAGTGTCTCAAACCACTCCTTTTCACGATTTGAACTCCTTCCTGCCCTCCTACAGCCCACTGTTTGAGAATACCTTGGGCCAGGCAGAAAATTTCGAGGCACGTGTTTCTCTCAAGCCATTGCCGGACCCTAAATTTTCTCGTCCCCCCGCCGCATTCCTTTCGCCATGCACTACGAGGTGAAGGCTGAGTTGCAGCATTGGCAGGAACACGGCGTCATTTCTCCTACGAGGGTAATCCCAAAAGTAAGGTCTCCTATTTTTTTATAAGTACAGAACTCTGTTTGTGTGACTGTTGGTCACACTGTTATGAAGAGTACTTCACGCACTGTGTGTAAACATGCGCACGCCGCGCTCAGACGCTCAGTCTTGGCTTGGCAGCCGTTGAGAATGGAGCTACCGTTGGATGTTACCGCCAAGTGCGAATTGCGCGCAGTTATTCGATTTTTGAACTCAAAGGGCATTGCGCCGATTGAAATCCATCGCCAATTGACGGAAGTGTATGGTGAGTCGTGCATGGATGTCAAAAATGTTCGTAAGTGGTGTAGAGAGTTTGCAGCTGGTCGGACCGAAATTCACTACGAACAAAGGAGCGGGAGACCGTCAATTTTTGATGAGACAGTGTTGAAGGTTGAGCAAAGCATGCGTGAAGATCGGCGGATCACACTGGATCATTTCTGCACGTTGGTTCCTGAGGTTTCCCGAAGCACCGCTCACAGAATTTTAACGGGAACATTGAACTACCGGAAGGTGTGCGCAAGATGGGTGCCACGCATGCTGACTGAAGACCACATGTGGCAACGAGTTGATGCTTCCCGCGTATTTCTTCACCGCCTTGCAGCCGAACAGGACAACTTTCTGGACTGGTTAAAAGAACATTTGGCCGGAAAGCGATTCAGCTCCGAAGACGAGGTGAAAGAAGAGGTTCATAACTTTGTGAATAGCATGGCGGCGAGCTGGTATGACATGGGCATACAAAAACTGCACAGCATCTACAAAAATGCGTCGACAGAAATGGTGATTATGTCGAAAAATACCTAAACGTTCAAGCTGTAAACTGATGTAAACCATTGTAGAAATAAACATGTCTATGTGCTTATAAAAAAATAGGAGACGTTACTTTTGGGATTACCATCGTATTTTTCTGACTCTTTGAGCCCTCCCTTTGGCGGTGATTCAGAAGCCTAATGGCGCCATGCCTCTTTGTGCCTATTTTAAAAAGACGGTCATCAATGAGGAATGTGTCGCAAATTCCACCCCAGGCAGAGTCGGGAGCCAGTGTGATGCTTAGATGCAATTGTCATTGGACGCAGTTTCTTGGATTTTCCTGGTCCTCAGCACACCCTTTGGGCTTTACCGGTTTAATCACTTGCCTTCTGGAATCTTGTCATTGCCAGGAATTTTCCAATGGCATTTGGAGCAGTTGATTCAGGACATTCTCATAGCCTCAGTTACTTTGATGACATTTGGGCCATGGCTCTATTCAGGAGGAGCTTTTACAGAAGCTTCAGATAGTTTTACAATGCCTCCTGGAGAATGGCCTTCATTACAGGCTGGATAGGTGCAGTTTTTTTCTCCATAAAGGTGCATTTTTTGGGTCATGTGCTTAGTAAAGATTATCTCATTCCCACGGATGACGACATCAACCCTATTGTCAACCTATTAGCTCCAGTCTTTTTGGGAAGATTTCATATGATGCTCAGCTCATTACCCACTTCTGCCATCTTCTTAACCAGCTTTGCCAGTAGGGCATTAAGTCTGTCTTGTATGTGGATTGCCAACAGGCAGTTTTTCAAGCAGCATTTGTGCTCTGTTCCCTGTCTGGCTTCCTTCACACCTGGTAAATTTTTAACCCTGTGCCGCGATGCATCCCAGCATGGCACTGGTGCTGTCCTGTCCCATTGGAACTTGGACAGCACTGATCAACCAACCGTTTATGCATCAAAGACGTTTTCTGCTGTGCAACGGATCAACTGATAGGTGGAAAAAGAGGCACTAGCTATTATTTTTGGGGTTAAAAAATTTTGTCTTTTCCTGTATGAGGCAAGGTACCTCCTCATCACTGACCACCAAGCTGTTGGTTTCCTTATTCAGCTGTTATTCCAAACTGCTGGATAGGGCTTCCCCAGTTGCAGCGAAGGGACCTATTTCTCTGTAACTGTTCTTATGACATTCTTTACCATTCCACTGCCCAGCATGCCAATGCTGATGCGCTATTGAAACTACCAGTGGAGCCTGATCTGGAGTTTGATCAGGATGTGACTCTCTTACTCTCGTTCCATGATGCCTTTCAGCAAATCCTGTCGGATTTTCCATTGACAGCACGAGAGGTCATGACTGCCTCAGCTGATGACTCATCTTTATTGAAAATCGTTTCAGTAGTCCAGATGGGATGGTCAGAGCGTGTCTTTTCGGGCACACATACTCGTACAGCGTGGCATATGTTTTTTCTCCTACATGCTCGACTCACTGTTGTCTAGGGGGTCCTCATGCTTGCCACAGAGGAGCAATACTGTCGAGCAGTTGTTCTCCAGCGTTGCATCCTCGCATTCTCCAGTTGCTGCATATGTCACACTTGTGGTACGACGCAGATGAAGGTGTTAGCAAGTCGTCATGTATAATAGCTAGTGACTGAACGTGACATTAACAATCTGGTGCAGGCTTCCAATGCTTGTGCAGGCCGCACTGCTGCTCCAGTTCTCTCCTTGGCCAGTCATGGAGAACCCTTGGGACTGTGTGCACATCAATATCATGTCAGTTTTTGAGCAGCATGTGGTTGTTGGGCATCAACTCATTCTCCCCATATCATTGACTGCCACCCCATTCGTGGGTTGTTTGTTATTCTTGCCACTGAGGAATTCCCAAGGACATTTGTGTCTGATAACAACAGGCAATTTTCGTCACGAGAGTTCAAAGACTTTTGTATTCACAATGGTATTCAGCAACCTGATTACAGCCCTATTTCACCTGGCTTCTAACAAATTTGTGCATTCATT
The DNA here is from genome assembly GCF_023898315.1 of Schistocerca nitens. Classification (NCBI taxonomy): domain Eukaryota; kingdom Metazoa; phylum Arthropoda; class Insecta; order Orthoptera; family Acrididae; genus Schistocerca; species Schistocerca nitens. The sequence goes on from NC_064617.1 coordinate 212,610,757, forward strand.
CAGTACCCGCATGGAGAAGTCAGTGTCTGCCTCTTACCAAGATGATACATTGTCCAATTTTCTGGCTACATAATGCATGACACTAGTCAGTGGGTTCAGTCCAGTGGAACGTTTGCATGGACACCTGCCGAAAAGTTGGCAGATATTTTTAGAGGATGCTGATGGGGCACAGCTGACTCGTCATGCCAATCAGTTGTGCCCGTGCCCTGTTGGAATGTCGCTAGTGTGGCCTTCCAATCAGTTGAGTGGCAGGGTTGATTGCAGTGTTGTTCCCAGAGAGGGCTCCAACTTGCAGCGGCATGCCTCACCACTACCACCCCCTCCATGCCCTCCGCTGCCTTCCAGTCGCCTCAGTAGCCTCAGGCTCCAGTGCGGCTCATGACTCCACCTGCCGTGGTGGAGCCCATGGATTTTAATCTGCCCTCTTCCCCTTCCTCCCCCTTTGTTAATGGTGGTACCGTCATCCTCACTGGTACCAGTGAACCCACCATTGCCGCTGCTTCCAAACTGCTGGATAGGATTGCCCTGAGTTGCTGTGATGGGCCCTCTTTCTCAATAGCTATTCTTATGAGATTCTTTACCATTCCACCATCCAGCATGCTGATGCTGACGCACTATTGCAACTTCCAATGGAGCTGGCGGCACTGGTGTTGCCTCCTTCAGTTGTCCGTCCACTGCCAGGTTCTCTGGTGTCCTCTCAAGTTTTGTATTGTGTGTCATGGTCCTAGCCCAGCCATTTTTTGTCCTATGTGACCTTTTCAGTGTGGAGGGACTTATCCCCATCAGGAGATGTCTCAATGGAGGCAGATGAGCTGGCAAAGGTAGAACAGTGGAGCATTTAAGAAACCTAACATGGACGGTGCACACATCACATCATATGGGCAAACCCACTGACGAAAATGTTTACTTACAAGTGGCAGTAAGTGGAGCAGGGCAGTGGTCTTGCAGTGTTAAACTGCTGTGGATCTGGCCTGGTGCTTCGTGCCAAGTGTTGTCATGTGCTCAGTCATTAGCTGTCCCTGCTAGCCACGTGCTGAGCATATTGTCATGTACGCCTATCTCTGTGCGTTTGGAAACTCTGCTTCCCGTAGTTTGATTCACATGTTGAGTTCGTTCTGCTTGCATGGTCCTATTCCTCAGTTGTTACTAAGTCACTGTCAGCCTGTAAAGTACATGTGCAGACAGTGACACTGCCATGCCTTCTGCAGGTACAAAATTGTTGATTTTGAGGGGCAGTGTGTCTGAAAATGTTTTACCTCAGCCATCCATAAGAAAACTGCCTGACTTCAATGTTGGGTGTCATAGTTGTGATCTCAATCACAGCCGGCCGTGGTGGTCTCACGGTTCTAGGTGTGCAGTCCGGAACCGTGCGACTGCTACGGTCGCAGGTTCGAATCCTGCCTCGGGCATGGATGTTTGTGATGTCCTTAGGTTAGTTAGGTTTAAGTAATTCTAAGTTCTAGGGGACTAATGACCACAGCAGTTGAGCCCCATAGTGCTCAGAGCCATTTGAACCATTTGATTTGATCTCAATCACAGAAGTGTCAAAAGAAGGGGTGAAATTTGTGTAAGAGCTGGTGTAACAGCCCTCCCATCATGGTGGCAGTGGGCAGGATTGGGGTGAAATTTGGTGCCAGTGTGACATCATTAACCCACTGAACATCTCACATGAACTTCTCAGTTGTGGCCTTTTTTTCACATATGTTGACACCTTGCTGTTTGAAGCATTGCCAAGCCCAAGGATGATGTCATAACAACTGTTTCTAGTTTTCCAAAATAATAGAGGGCATGAAAGTAAATATTTTTCTTAATAAAGCAATGTGCAGAAATGCGTTTTTTGCCACATGTATTGAAATGAAGGAAACTTTACATTGTAATAAAAGTGCTGGAATGACTTCATTGCAAAATGAGTGTGAAATTTAGAGCACAATCTTAGCAATGGCTCATCATGTAAGTGTGCAACAAACTGTATTCTTTTTAGGAAATTATTATAAATATAGTGGAGATTGCAAATTTGTAGCTATGGCAGTCTGTTTTAACTCTAAATGAAAATGAGTGTGGGGATCAGAAACATGAAACAGAAAATATGCTCAGAAAAAATTACATACTGGAGACAAGTAATTGAGCTTTCAGTGTCAATTCAGTAATTAGGAAGCCTATCTTTCTGCACTTTCATAGATAAACAATGCTACATATTTTAATAGGTAAACAAATTTCACAGAAGATATTCTGTGACTTACAATAATAAACTAACTTCAGTAGTTCATTGTTTCCAGGGTAAGACAAACAGCTAAAACAAAAGCATCTAAAATCTGATTAGCACTGTTTTTGTATAGAAAATTAAGCATTTGCAGACAGTGTATTACTGATAAATAATGTTTATGTTAATTTCCTCTACAACATCAAGAAATTAGGAGAGTCACTCTGGCACACCTGTATATAAACTTTCTGCTCTGCATCAAAACACTTTGCACAATTTCTTTAGGGGTACCTACTTTCTACATACAATGCATAAAATTCAATCACATGTCACAGTCTGTATAATTTCCTCAAATGTTTACTGGCTCTGTAATACAGCATAACACTGAATTCAGCATGCAACCAAACTTGGTGCTGTTAATAGTGGCTTAATGAGACGCATGTGTAGACTACCACATGCTCTGATTCAACGTACTGAGCCATGATCAACTGTTAGTTTATCTGAATTGTTTAGTGTTTAATAAGGAATTAAACCTTCTTCAAAATAACAATAAAATTGGATTGTCATATTTGGCCCCAGACCCAGGCTGGCTCTCAGAGGCCTGGTGACATGATTGGGTTATATGCTTAGTAAAATCAGCCATCAATATATAAAATTTTATGGCAACCGTAACATGAGTATGGTGTGGGGGCAAAGCCAAACAAGTGGGAGATGGATTTATTTTGTATTATTGTGGTAACTAAGGGTTTTTTTTATATTTGTGCGAGATAGGATTTTGTTTGGTTTTGTCTTATAGAAAGATTCTATTGTGGAAACTGGTGATGATTGAGTGGGGGAGGGGGAGGGGGAGGGGGGGGGGTTCAGTCGTTTTACCCTTTGGGAAGGTTGGACAATGAATTATGAAACTCACTAATGGTTGGTATTTTTTTTGTATGCTTGGCTAACAGAAACATCTGTGTGTTGCAGGTATAACATGAGGGAAAGAAAGGAAAAGGAGAGACTAGTGGTGATTATTAAAATCGTTTGTTAGTGAAAACAGTAGTGAGTGAGAGATAAGTTCAAGTAACAAGAGTGAAACAGTTATACTATACATGAGCTGAAAAACACTAATCCCATAACAGTTCAAAGCTAAGAACTGAAAGACTCTGTCTAAACCGTAAGATAATCTATGATTATTTTACCATCATTCTATTCTGTGTTATTTATGTATTTTCATTTGTTTGTGTGATTACATGTTTGTTTGTCTGCGAATAATGTAACTGAAAGAGCTGGAATGTCTCAGTAAATTTAAATATATATGATAATTTTGCTATTGTACTTCTGTTTAACATGAAAAGCCTTCTCTTCACTACATTTAAAGGCAAGTCAGCTGGGGATGTGTGGTGTGACAAGCTCTCAAGCAGCAGTCGAAAGAGGATACCCACTGGACAGCAGGTCTCGTGCACACAGTGGCAGAAGCAGTGTAGTGAGGTTACTCAATCTGTTCTTTCACAGCAGTGCATTCCACATTGGCCAGGTAGGGGTGAGATGTTAAGTTTTGGCAAAAGTGGAACTTCTGCCATACTCATCATCTGAGCATGCGTGATACTAGTATTTGGAAAATGTTATGTAACTGTTTGCATCATGGCAACTATAAAGTGCACCGATGCAGAATTTTAAAGAGCATGATGTGCTGAGTGTTGTAGTACCTTGTTTTTATTGGTACTGTGTATCGAGAACGGATGGGGTAAAGTAAACAGTAACACATATATCTTGGGAAATTAATAACTATTTAACAAAAAGTGACAGAGTAACAATCAAGACGTCAGACTGAAGAGTTTGGCGAGAAGCATTTGTTGATGTACTTTTGTCAGCAATATTGTATTTCACTGATAAAATAATTTTATATAAATGTAATTAAAGCCCTGTTTAAACAATCAATGAAGCACAGCTACACATAATAGCAATGTGGAATATGCTAGGTTAGTACACATTACACACTATTCATGTAATATATGTTTTACATGACTTATTAGATTATTTTCAGCCAATTACTGTTTTAGCAATTGAAATCACCAGTATTTCATTTTATATCAGTTGCAAGAAAAGTGAATGAACTAGCAGGAAGGGGGAGGTAATTTCCCAATAGAATGATCTGTCAACAATAAATCTTTGGTGCTATATTTAACTTAGTGAAATTGTGCAGTCATGCTAATAATTTTTTATTAACAGTATGTGAATTTCTGTTTTCCTTTATTTGTGAAACACTTTATGTTATTACAAGTGAAGTAAAGCTTTGAGGCCAAAAACTCTTGCTGCCAGATCAGGCTTCTAGAAGTGAAAAGGAATCGGAGTAGCTTTTTGTTAAGAACATTTGAAGTCTTGCCATACTGAGGTGCCTTTTCTCATTCTGCTCTCATAACATAGGCATCTATGTTACTAGGCAATCTCATTTTGACTTAAACAGAGCATATTCCAATAACTATGTATATGGAATTCATTTTGTAATACTTTATCTCATTAATTCTCTTTTGATAATTTAGTACCGAATTCTATATTTTTTCAGAGACCAGAAAGATTTGTGACAAATTGTTCAGTTGTGTAACGACTGAAAACATTATGTGTTCCATCATTATTTTTGCATTATTACTAAGCAGAACCTCCCTGAGATTGCTTTGCTGATCATTTCTTTCAGTTCCTTGCATATATTTTTTTACATAAGAAGTTTGTGAGGTTGATTGGTCAACTGCCATCAAACAATGACATCAGCAGTCACTTCACTAGCTTGATGTCACCAGCCTCACAAAAATAAACAGAAGGTGGAACTGAAATATCACACTAATCCATAATTATCTGATTTTATCAGCAATCACTACTTTCTTTTGTCTAAAATTCCAGATAAGGTGCACTGTCATTGGGAGTTTCTCTCTCTTGTTGGGTGTTGTAGTGCTGAGTACCCTCTGCAACATACTTCTCAGTGGTTTGTAGAGTATGCATGTACATATAGATTATGTCTGTAGTTGTCTTTCAGCCATCTAATTTTCTCTCATACCACTGGAATATTTAAGCTATGACCCAGTCCATGAGGAAGTGATTGCAGTTCATGTCATAATGTGATAGTTCTTGAATAGGCTACACTCAGTGACTGTACGTTCAAAATAACAAAGAAATTCAACAAATCACTCACTAATTAATCAGGATATTGTTTCTGACACTGGTCTGCAACCATAATTATCTTTACGAATAATTTCATCATGATCTGTTAAGGATTTTTTATGGTATTAATCTACTTTACATGTTTCAAATCTTGCCATCTTGGGACATTGTAACAAAGAACAAAATGAGAAATATTTTTACATGTTGCTAGCTAACAGTGAACCATCACCCTTGTGGAATGATTTGAAGCAAAAAATGAATAATTATGAAAGACCAGATTTATTTTTGATGTGTAAGATGCTGTGTATGTTACTGGAAGGATATTCTTTGTATAAAGTTTTTCGGATACATATGTCTAAAAGTGATAGAACAATTGGTAATATGGCAACAGCACTGTGTGCTGGAAGAGTGTTTAGTCAAATAAAGGGAAAAAATGAACAAGTCAATTAGTACTTGCATTAAGTTCAAAATCAGAGAAGAAATATTACACAGAGTTCAAACAGAAGAAGAAAGTAATCTGCAGTTCTTGCATGTCATCAACACTGTCTAAAGTGGATATCAGATGCAAGGCCACAAAAATCACTAGTAAGCTGTAATTCTCTAGTTGACAATGTTTCTGATCGGAGAGGTGCTTACTGTGACATCAGCTGTATGTATTCAGACTCCAATAAAATAATAATGATAATAATAATGGTTTATTTGTCCATAATAACTTTTACAGTCGTGGACATAGTGAGTCAGTACATACATGAACAATAATAATAATTTAGTAGTAGAAATAAAGTACATACAACATTAAAAATCCTTGATGGAGCACAAACATTTAGCAATTAACAGCTGCTTTAATTTTATTTTAAGTATGTTTCGTTTTAACATTTTTATGGTATTTGGCAGTCTGTTGTAAAAAAATCTTCCAGCAGAAAATGGATTATGATTGGTTGCTTTTTTGTTTCTGAATTTTATGTGGTAATCCTCTTTCTTCCTTGTATTATAACTATGGATATCACTATGTGTGGAAACAGAAAATAGAACTGCAGCTGTGGTGATTGGGAAATGAACTATGGTTACTAAATAAACAGTAAAATGGACATTGTCAGAAACTGACATAGTATATATCAAAACTTCAAAGAAATTTATTTCCTGTTCTTGGTGCACAGAATAAAAATCCAAATACTGCATTTATTTGATCAAATACTGCAATATCACTATAAATCTTATGTGAAGGCAATTATCCACAAGAAGTTAAATCTATGCAGATCTGGATTGATATATGACATATGTGAAGGTTGAGTTCAAGGAAAAGCTCACAGGCTCCCTTTTGGCAGAAGAAAAGAAGCTACCCAAATGTCCAATGAGCTTAGAATATCCTGTAGTTGTTGCTCTAACAGACTGTAAACAACCAGAAACATTCAAAGAAGCAACGAGATCATATAACATGACAAGCAGAAGGACATAATAGATCAAGAAATAAAAGAATTGCAAGATAATGATACCTGAGTTTTAAAAGGTCATCCTATAGGAAAGACACACATTCCTTGGATTTAAGAATAGAAATGGTTTGGTTGATAAATGTAAGAGCTGACAATGACATTGCTGTGAAATTTAAAACTTTCCTGTTGTACAGATGAAACAATGAGATGGCTACTCGACTTACTCAGAATCCTGGATTTCATTGATGAGCAAAAACATTTCTTCATTCGTGAAGCAGTCACTACAGGTGACATCAGTACATCACAAATGGATACACAGAAACAGTTGGCATTGTTTGTTGTGAAGCTTTAAGGTGTTGCTCAGTAACATGGGATTTTACAAGTTATTAAAAATGTAAAATTTCCCTCTTTCCTGACGAGGCAACCGTTGGTTGCGAAAGCTAGAATTTTGTGTGTATGTTTGTGTTTGTTTGTGTGTCTATCGACCTGCCAGCGCTTTCGTTTGGTAAGTCACATCATCTTTGTTTTTACATAAACTATATATGTATAAAGACAGTAATTACTTTTGGATTAAAGGAGACCACTCAGTGAAAAGCAGATGTAATGAGTCATCGATAGACACACCCAAAAAGAAAAAAACTTTCTAACTTTCAGAGAAATCCTTTTTTGAGATAGTCTTCTTTCTATTTGTGTGTGCCTGTTGATGACCAAACATTTCTGCTTTTTGGTGAATAGTCTCCTTTAATCCAAAAGCATTTACTTTCAACCAGAACTTTCATACAACATTTATGTTTCAAGACATGTATTTTATTTAATAACTAGTAAAATTACAAACTCTTTGTCTATTATTTACTCTGAACTCCACAACTACATTGTTTCATTGTTTTCCAAATTATTATATGTCTTGCTAAAAGAGTTTCAATTAAAAAGTTACTATTCACAAAAATCTATTCACTATGGAAACACTTCCACAATCTCCATGTCATTTTCCATGTGTTTATGACCAAAAAAGCCTGCCTCCATAGCCGAGGTTGCTAATGCATAGCAGTGTGGTCACACTTGACTCAGTGGTAAGATGGTTCAAATCCTGATGGTGCATGAAATTTTCACTGGCAGTATTTGGCCATCAAGAAGAGAGGTACTGGCGAGAAGGTCCTGATTACCAGACTTTGTGCCACTGTCCTGGATTCACTTTCAAACTTCTCTGCACTGTCTCAGAAAGTGAGGGTATGTGACACTGTTGATGCTGATCCTTCCATCAGACGGGCTAGTTAAGCTCAGGGGCCCCCTAGTACTATTCACAAGGAGTACACTATGTGCTGGCACTGGGTTTCACACTCTCCCTCCCTTTCATCTGCAACAACACAAACTCAGCAATACACTGTCCAAAACACTCATCACAGTCATGTACACGACAAAGATGCACACACAGGTCATAAGAAGGCAACAGCTAATCATCTCCACTAGCACCTTGCCACAAGTGGCAGTGCAGGGTTCCTGCATCTGCTCTCCTACGCCCTTGAGTATGGAACTTTGCATTGCATGACCAAAAAAATATTTAAACATGTTCCCTAGTAGAACTGTCTTACAGTTATCACATATACTTAAGTAAACTATGGAACCAAATTGGCAATTCACACCTTGCTCCAGCATATATTAACATTTAACTTAGTTTTCGAAGTTCTGAGTCTGATGGGTGCACTTAAGCTGCTGTTAGGCAGTTATGTTTACATAATATTCACTTTTATATTTTGTTCTTAATTAATGTGTCCAGGGTTAACAACAGTTGAAACATTTGATGTGGAGTAATGTAATAAAAAATCCTTAGGCAATCCAGACAGATTTACAGAAATTTCACAGTTTACATCCTATTCCATACACAGCAAGACAAAAGCATGAGCATTGGAGCATGAAGACATTTGTTAAAGCAAATAATTTATGATCAAGGCTGCAATTAAGTGTTTTCAACTGATGACTGTTTACATCCGAAATTTAAAGTTCTCCATCAAATTAATAGGATTTTTTGCAAAATCACCTCTCTATTACTCATAAATAAAATAGTGGAATAATCAAAGCAAAAAAGTTTAAGAAAAATTTTATAATTATGCTCCTGTATTTCTTCTCCACAAATGTACAGAAAAATCTTACAGTTACACCCTTATATTACTTCTCCACCCCATGAAACACAGACATTGCTGAGGCAGTTGGCTTGCGTGCCTCAATGCCGTACTGTAGGTGCAACCACACTGAAGGGGTGCCTGTGGAGAGGGCAGACAAAGAAGGGCAGCAGCATTCCCAGTAGTTTCAGGGCCAACAGTCTGTATGATTTACTGATCTGTCCTTGTAACATCAACCGACATGGCCTTTATGTGCTGGTACTGCAAACAGCTGAAAGCATGAGGAAACTACAGCCATTACTTTTTCCGAAGACATGTAGCTCTGTTGTATGGTTAAACAAAGGCATTGTCTTGGGTTAATGTTCTGTAGACAAAATAGTCCCCCCCATTTGGATCTCCAGGTGGGAACTCTACAAAAGATGTCATCATCAGTAAAAACAAAACTGGCATTTCATGTATCAGAGAATGGAATGCTAGATCCCTTAATCAGGTAAGCAGGTTAGAAAATTTAAAAAGGGAAATGGATAGGCTGAAGTTAGATGTAGTGGCAATTAGTAAAGTTCTGTGGCAAGATGAACAAGGCTTCTGGTCATGTGAGTACAGGGTTATAAACAGAAACTCCAATAGAGGTAATGCAGAAATAAGTTTAATAATGAAATAAGAAAATAGGAATGCAGGTAAATTATTTGAAGAGAACAGTGAACACATTATCGTTGCCAAGATAGACACAAATCCAACACCCACCACAGTGGTGCAAGTTTATATGCCAACTAACTCTGTAATGATAAAGATATTGAAAGTATGACAAGATAAAATAAATTATTCAGATAGTTAAGGGAGAGGAAATTTTCATTATGATAGGTTACTTGAATTCGGTAATAGGAAGAGAAGGGAAAACAGTATATGAACTGGGGAAGGAATGAAAGAGGAAGCAGTTTGGCACAATTTTGTACAAAGAGTACTGACAATTTGTTTAAAGATCATGAAAGAAAATTGTATATGTGAAAGAGACTTGGAGATACTGGAAGGTTTCAGATTTATTTATGATGGTACAGACTGAGATTTCAGAACCAGATTTTAACTATAAGACATTTGCAGGGGCAGACGTTGACTCTGACCATAATTTATTGGTTATGAACTGTAGATTAAAACTTAAGAATCTGCAAAAAGGTAGGAAATTAAGGATATGGGACCTGGATAAGTTGAAAGAACCAGTTGTTTAGAGTTTCAAAGGGAGCAGTAGGTAATTATTAACTGAAAGAGGGGAAAAGAATACAGTGGATGACAAATGTGTAGCTTTGAGAGATGAAATAATGTAGGGAGCAGAGTTTTATTTATTTATTTATTTATTTATTTATTTATTGTATTTTTTTGCATGTAGACACCAACTGGTGTCTTTTGCAAACGTCATAGCATTTTTTTACAAGTTTAGTACAGTCATATACACATATGTGATTACATATACATGATACAAATGTACCATTGTACCTAATAAGGCACAATATTGGGTGTTACATCGTACCTATTACAAATATTCAGATTTTGCACAACTATATATATATATATATATATAAAATAGAGGGAAACATTCCACGTACGAAAAATATATCTAAAAACAAAGATGATGTGACTTACCAAGTGAAAGTGCTGGCAGGTTGACAGACACACAAACAAACACAAACATACACACAAAATTCAAGCTTTCGCAACAAACTGTTGCCTCATCAGGAAAGAAGGAAGGAGAGGGAAAGACGAAAGGATGTGGGTTTTAAGGGAGAGGGTAAGGAGTCATTCCAATCCCGGGAGCGGAAAGACTTACCTTAGGGGGAAAAAGGGACGGGTATACACTTGCACACACACACATATCCATCCACACATATACAGACACAAGCAGACATATACAATAATTTATTTTAGTTTAATATTAATATTCACTTAAAGAGTATAAACACTTGTCAGTCAAGAAATATTTCAGTTTCACTTTAAATAAGTTCCCTTTGTGGCACCTTATAGAGCTCGGTAATCTGTTGTACCATATTTGACCACTAATGCATGGACTATGGTCTGTTGTTTTTAATTTTGTTCTTTGTCTGTAGTAGCAGTCTTTATTTCTTGTATTATAGGCATGCATATCAGAGCACTTTGTTGCTTTGTTTTGATGTGTCACAAAAAATATAATTAATTTGTAAAGATACAGTGAGTAGACTGTGAGGTATTTATGATGAACAATGATTTCCCTGCATGAATCTCTATACCCTAATCCATGGATAATTCTGATTGCTCTTTTCTGTAGGGTTAATATTCTGTTCATATGTATGTCGGCAGCACAAACCCATATCTCTATCCCGTAATTAATCTGTGCAAAAATGGTTCCATAATAAATAGTTTTTAATGTCTGATGTGGAACTACTTTTGATAACTGGCTGATTAGATGTAATGAACTGCTGATTTTATTGCATAAAAATTTGGTATGGTTTACCCATCTTAGATTTTCATCTAGGTGAATACCTAGAAATCTGCAGCCTTCTGTGTCCACTACTTCAATTCCACCTATGTTGCTGATAGAGGTTTGGTGTGAGTTTGTAAGTTTAAATGGCAATAACTGAGAATTACTGATATTAACTTTCAAACCTTGATCTTCGAAATAAGTAGTTATTTGCCATAGTCCCTCAGTTGCTACCAACTTTAACTCATCATTTTGTTTACCAAGAAATAACAGTGAGGTATCATCTGCATAGGTTACCAATTGGGAGTTGAAAGGTTGCTCTATATCATTTATGTACACTAGGAAAAGGAAAGGGCCCAAAATTGAGCCCTGGGGTACACCTTGTGTGACTGTCTCATATTTGGACTGGAAATTAATGATCTGATTATTGATTTTGTAAGTCAGCTTTGTACACTGCTTGCAGTTACATAAATATGTAGCCAGCAATTTCATGGATGCAGCATTTACATTGTATGACTCAAGTTTACTTAAAAGTAACTCATGGTTTACCGAGTCAAAGGCTTTAGTAAGGTCTAGAAATATGCCAGCTGTTTGCATTCCTTGATCAAGGGCACCATACGTTTTGTGAAGAAATTCCGTAATTGCTGTGATAGTACTATGATCTTTTCGGAATCCATGTTGTGTCTCTGTTAGGAACTTATTTTTCAAGAAATAGTCACTAAGTTGTGTCAGCAGCACAACTTCAAATACTTTGCTGAAGGCAGGTATTAATGATATGGGCCTGAAATTCGAAATCTCTTCCTTGGATCCTTTTTTATGCACTGGTTTAACTGTGCTCCATTTCAATACATTTGGAAATGTATGTTCTCTGATACTGCAGTTTACCAGGTGGGTGATTATTTTAACTAATTCCTTATTACATTTTATAATCATGATACTACTCAAACCATCCCATCCAGATGAGAACTTATTCTTTAGGTTATTTATTATCCTGCCTATTTCTTTTGCACTTACTTGTTTGAATTCAAAAGGTGGCTCTTCAAAGGGGCGGAGCTTTACCTCACTACTCACAATTGTGTTATTAATTGGACTAACAGCTGCAGATATAAAGTATTTATTGAAAACATTACATACTTTATTAGGATCTTTAATTGTGTTTCCTTCATGTCTTAGATTTACAATTTCAGTTTCTGGCTTCAGTGTGGCTTTGCGAAATTGATTTGCAATTCTCCATGAGGTCTTGGCTATATTGTCTGATTGAGCTATTTCACTGCTGTATATCTGTTTTCTTAGATTTGAAAGCTCTTTCTTAAAGATTTTCTTGGCCTCGTTGTACTTGGCCTTAAAAACCTGCAGGTTTGTTGACTTGTGTAACACATCCAGGTCCTGGATGTTTTGCCTGAGTTTTAACATATTTGTTGGAAGTATCAGTCTGTTGGTTTTTGCACTTTGGTTATGGGTGAACACTCTTTGTATTTTCTTAACAGGGCAGCATCTGTCAAAGTGTCTTAGCGTAATATCATAGTATTTGGCCCATTTGTTTTCAGATCCTTCAGTCTGGTAAACCAGATCCCAGTCCTCTATAGCTAATGTATTTCTTAGGGCAAGGATGTTACCCTCTTTTAGGATTCTTTTATTTTCGATAACTTTTGTCATATTTGGGATGCTTGTGTTTACATACTCTACAAGCTGGCATTTGTGGTCAGAGTAGTGAAAATCCATATTCCAGCACCTAACACTGTCTTTAATATGTTTACATAGTATAATGTAATCAGTTCTGCTAGATGTGGACTTTGTTACCCTGGTATCACTATTTACTACATTTATGAGATTATATGCGTTAAAAGTATCTATTAACCTCATATTACACAAACTGGAAGATTTTGCCTCAATATTCAGATCACCAAGTATAGTTAGGTCACTGGGACCACAACGTCCCACTACTCTACTAAATATGTCTATGAAGCTAACTACATAAGCCTTTGGTGGATGGTAAATCTCAATAACTTTATGTTTTCTCATAACCTCTCCGCACTCTTTGGTGTGGACTTCAATGCTTGTTACTTCAATCAAGCCTTCTTTGTTGTACTGGTCTAGATAGTTTATTTTCTTGTACTCGAGATTCTCACTAATGTAAACTGCCACACCACCACCCTTATGTTGCTGTCTACAAAAACTATTTCCTAAGGAGTAGCCCTCTAGTTTGCAGTAAATAATTTCATCAGATTTTAATCCATGCTCAGTTAACACTACTATATGAGGTGACTGTTCATTTACAAAAACCTGTAATATATTAAGCTTATTTCTAAGGTACTGTATGTTTAGGTGCATGAGCCTTAGTGGTATTTTTAACTGGTCACTCTGATTATCTTCCTTTAAAATGCATTGAGTTGGTTCACTTACATAAGTTCTGGATCCAGGCATTAAAAGTGTTCCTGTTCTTTGGCGATCTAGCATTTCTCGATCTACTACCCAACCTGGCTTCTGTCTGTCTAGTTGTCAAGGTTGCTGTTGAGGTGCCTTCTTGCTCCGTACAGTCCGAGGAGTTGCCGAACTGCCTGGTGTTGCAGTAATTGGAGTTGTATACTTCACCACATTTCATTGAGTAAGTGATACTGAAGAGTCTGCTGTTGATGCCACAGCTTCTGTTGTTTTAACTAGCTGGCTTGCCCAGTTGTTTTTACCCAGTCCTGGGAATTTGTTTGTTGCTTTACTTTCCCACAAAAACATGTCACTTTGAACTCTGGGTTTTATTGGTCTTGAGGATCTTCTATGAGCACAATGTGTTTCTGGACTTTTGAATATCCTGTTGCTGCAAACTGATCTTCGTACTCCATTGTTCGTTACTGTCCTCTTGACAACATTGTGGTTGATTTATGCTACTCTAATTTTTTCTTGCTGTGGTATTATTTGCTCAGTTCCATCTGGATCCTTCCACTCAAGTGATATTGCAGGCCTTAGTTGATTTTTTGGAGAGATGACTGCAAGTAAAGTTCTGGCCATTTCTTCCTTGCCATTGGAATTTAGGTGTAGTCCGTGAGAAGTGTACCAGTCTCTGTTCTCAGCGACTGTTACAAACTGAGTGTTTTGGAAAGATTTCACTATTTTGGCTATTTTCCTATTTGTTCCCCGCTGGTTTCATCGTTCACACAAGACCAGCTTTCAAGATCATATCTATGGGGTATGCCTACTATGATTACATTTGTGTGCTGAAGCTTAATTAATGCTGATGTTATAGCATTTAATGTCTTGTCTGCTTCGTTTTTGCCTACATCATTTGTGCCACCCCAGATTATAACTGTCATTCATTGTGAGATTTTGTAAGTTGTTACAGCTTTCAAGTATTGAAGTTAATGGTGCACCTGGTATAACATTTCCTTGGATTACGAAATTATTATGACTTTGATGCATTAAGTTAGCTGCAACTGATCGCCCATGGCCGTCTGCAAACACTGTTATTCTTTTTTTGTATTTAGGTGAGCTTTTTGTGTTACTGCTGTGTCTGCTGTACGAATGTTTCTTGCTACTTATCGTCGCTAGGCAATGAAAACCTCGTAACTCAAATTGGTCAAATTTTACAGGAGAAACAAAAAACTAATTATAGAAATCACATGAGGACCTGATTAGTTAAATGTAGTGGTTTCTGCTACACCATATGGATCCGGTCATTGGTACATAAGACTTTATTATGCACTTCAAATTGTCTGCTGGTTTTTGGAGTTACGAGGTTTTCACAGTTATTTTTTTGGTAGTGATGGAGATAAGAGGCATGTAACGAGTGCACGGTTAAGAATTGAAATGACCTTGTTTTAAAAAAACTTACTTAAATTTTACATTATTTGTGTATTATGAAACGTCTGTAACGATACATTGTTACAGATATAAAGTGAAATGAATAATTTCACTTTGATCAAAATATTGCAATCTGGATGTTAATAAATTGCAGTGTTTAAAAAACATAGAAACAATGTTGTTAGCTTTAATTAACCTTTTCTTACTGTAAACATTTGTGCAGTTTATTAACATTTATTGTTGTTACTATTGCTGCTACACTGACAGTCATAGGTGGCTGTAAACAAGTTTAATTTTGGCTGCATTTTTTTATGCACGGACATGTTCTCTCATTACAAATGTGAGGCAGTGTGTCATAAAATGAATGCACGTCCTTAGGAAGGACCAGCTTTAGTTGTTGCAAATGCGTAAACTTTTCTGCACTGATCTTTAGTGGTGAACTGTTGAGAGGGGACACTGTAAGTGAGCTGGGTATGTTTGACATCCTTCTTGGAAGTGGTTCCCATGTATCGCTGAATTTCAATTTATATTCCATTTTTCCGGAGGGATCATACTTGAGACACCGGATATCAGTCACTGTTGGATCCCCAATTTTGGATGAATACAACGAGAGTTTATCATAGGACTTGAAAAACGTGTGGTCCAAATAATTGATAACATAAGGTCTAGGACTTTGTCTTGCGGTAGTACAAACTTCTACATAGCCAGCAGGAGTATAAATGTGTCTGTTTTTTAACTTCCTTTCTATGGTGGAGTGCATAGAATCACACTCCATTTGGGTGTGACCTTTCTCCAGAAATTTTTGCACTATTGTAATGCCTTCTGATTGGCAAGATAAGCCAGTGCATTACTCATGACGGAGTTTCGATTCTGGTACGTGCATCCGTCGCTATAGAAAATAGCTTCTGAATCATTTTGGACGTACGTTTCTATAAAATGCACGAGTATACTGGCAAATTCCGAAGCTGTTAGTCCACCTTCACTCTCGTGCCAAAGGTAACAATAACCATCGTTACTTTTTAAATCATAGATGGTAAAGTTGTGGACCTTCAGTTTGCTTTTATAGTACAGTGCAGATGCTTTTAGTCTGGGAGAAAGGAGAAGTGCTTGAAGGTCCATTGTAAACACTCTAGCTGATCCTAATTTATCACTGTTTTTCGCTTCCCTTGCCTGAGTTTTTCGGGCCATATGCAAAGAGTATTCATTGTCTGAGAGATTGCCTGTCTGGTGAGAACAACAAAGATCGCACTGGTCCTTTTTAGGCGAAAATAAGTTAAGATTATTTTCATCGAATACCTCGCAGAACTGTTTGTAAGCAGCTGGGATTTGTCCTCTTTTCTTGCAAAATTGTATATATTCCCTATGTAGTTCTGATTTACTCTGCCAGTTAGGTTCCAAATAGAGTTTTGTGGAAGAACGACGGCAGTAATGCGATTCCAGTTTCGGCAACTCTGCAAAAAATTCTGATGCTGATTGTCGTCCACCTGAAACTTTCGTTGGTCTCTCCTGCATTTGAGGCCCTTCTGCAAGCGTTCTTCCTGATGCACTAGATGCCCATGTTCTGACACTCCATTCGCCTAAGCACAAAGTATTCAGAAACATAGTCTTGCTGACAGTTTTTCTCTGTCCTTCTACTACAAAATTGTAATATAGTGTGTTAGAACGGTGAGATTTATTAGATTCTGAATTATTTCTGCGTCTTTTAACTGGAACGTAGTAGACATGTCTTCTAACAAAAATTTTTCTTTCACCCCAAGACATATCCTGCCAGAAATGATTAAATATTCGCTGTCTCTGCTCTTCTGTAATATCCTTGCAATTCCTGTTCCGATTTAAGGAAGAATGTTTACAAGTACATCGTGGTTTCATTTCCCTCCTGCTCCTGCTAATTGTTTGTCTTTTTTTGCCAAACTCATCTTTTTGCATTCCTAAATAATCCTGTCCCCTCATACGTTTTTCTTTCTGCAAACTTTGAAGTGATTGATTGCTTTTCCTTTTACGGCGCTGCTTAGTACTCTTCACTTCCACATCAACTTCGTCATCGTCGTCTTCCTTGCTCTTGTTACTGCTATGGTCATTTTCGTTTTTATCTGGATCGTACGCATCACTACTGCCACTGGAGATATCATCCTCGCTGCTGTGTTCGAAAAGACTTTCAAACTCAGAAGTGGAATTCGCCTCTGTATTGGCTTCTTTTTCCGCATTATCTGCAGTGTAAACCATAACGTCATCAATAACATTTAAATAATTTAATCACCCCAACTTCCAAACAAGGATCTTACTTCCAGTTACAACAATATAAACTACGGTTTACCTTCATTTTGTAGGTCTACCCTTTCTTTTGGTGTAGGACAAGGAGGAACCTGACTAGAATCTTCTTCCGGTGATTTTATACGATATGATCCGTCGGCTTGTTTCACGAGGTGAAGAGTGAATTTACTCTTTTTACCCATAGCTGAAAACAAAGCAGTTACTGTAGAATGTATAGGATTCTGTTCAGTTCTAAAATTAGAACCTCCTATGTACCGAGCGCATCCTGCTTTACGCGCGATGAAAAACTCGTAAGTCAACATTGTATTTAACGAGGTCATTATTAATTCTGTATATTAAAATACAATACATAAATACCTAGAAATACTAACACGTACCTGTAGCAATAAAGCAGTGTTGGGTCTGTCAGTCAAAAACGTTACTATCACGTCAAAAAACGTTTAAATCTCGGAGTATGTGTTCGCCCTGCACACTAACAATGGCGATTACCGGAGATACGAGGTTTACAGCACAAACTACATATTGCTGGAGATGTGAGGTTGCCGCTAGATGGCAACACCGTTCAACTCGAAGATGGAAGGTTTCAACAGCCTATGTGGCATAATTTTCTACATTTGGTAATGCAGTTACGTGGATTTCATTGTCAGATGGAGTTACGAGGTTTTCATTGCCTAGCGACGTTATGCTGTTTACTTGAACTATGAAGTTTTTATTTACCTCAGTGCTTTGTTGTTCACAATTTTCATCTTTTTGTAGCACATCAAACCTGTTCCTTGTCGTAATGTATAACGAGGAATCATTTGCAATTTTTTTCACAGCTTTAGATGTTGTTTTAGGCGTATTATACTGATTGGTTTTTGCAGCGATTTCGCTTATAGTTTTTGTTTTCGCATGATTTGGAACCTTTTTTTTGTCTCTGAGTATTTCACCATCATTCTGTAACTTCTGTCGTGGGAGCTCGTCAGATTTACTTTTTAATTCTTTAACCTCATCAATGAGCACATTGAGTATATCGTGAGTACAGTCTTTGTTGTTCAAGTCTAGTCCTAACTCGTCTTCCATACACAGCCAGAACTTTTGTTTCGAGTTCACATTTACACAAGAGAAATGAAACACAGTTTTATATTTTATGCACATAATTTCTTTACAGACACGATGTCCACAGTAGCAGGGTCCCGAAACTTTTCGACTCAACGTTGCATTTTGTTCATTAGATGTAGTTGCTACACACTGGAATTTCTCCGATTCTGCATGTCTCCTTTCCGCAACTTTTGATATTTTAGTGCAAGCTAAACACATCCTGTCACTGAAAGTGTTGTACTTTTTACACACGCAACACGTATTTTCGTAAATTTTACTCCTGTTTGTCGAGTAATTCGACTCATTATTTACAATTGGCGCCATGTTGCGAGGGACTTTCAGCTGCTCAGCATTTTCGTTTCTTAAATGCGAAATGTCATATCTTAAAACGTCCACAGTTTTTTGTAAACTTGAAATTCGTTCTTTTAGCTTCACGATTTCACTACTACAATTCCCATAGACACCTGTTTTTAAGGCACAACTGTAACTTTTGTTCACTTGATCACTACACACAACCGCACTAGACGCCATCTTTCTATCTGTATCAAATAGGTAAAAACATCAGGCCTAGTATAAATCATGTGATATCACAGCAAACATTGAATTTAATTGATGTAAGGAGAAAATATAAAAATGCAGCAAATGAAGCAGATGAAAGGGAATACAGCCATCAAAAAATTACTGACAACATCAAAATGACTAAGCAGGAATGGCTAGAGGACCAACGTAAGTCGATACAAGGACGAATAACTAGGGGACAAATAGATACTGCCTAGAGGAAAGAAGAGGCCTTTGGGGAAAAGAGAAGCAGCTGTATGAACATCAAGAGTTGAGATGGAAAACAGTACTAAGTAAAGAAAGGAAAGATAAAAGGTGGAAGGAATACATAGAGGGGCTATACAAGGGACATGAACTTAAAAGTAATATTATAGAAAGGGAAGAGGAAGTAGATGAAGATGAGATGGGAGATTATGATATTGCGAGTAGAATGTAATGGAGCACTGAAAGACCTAAGCCCAAACAAGGTTCCTACAGTAGACAACATTCACTCAGAACTGCTGATACCTTTAGGAGAACCAGCCATGACAAAACTATTCCACTTGGTGTGCATCATGTATGAGACAGGGAATATACTCAGACTAAAAGAAGAATGTAATAAGTTGAATTGCAAAAGAAGCAGGTCCTGACAGGTGTGAATATTACTGAACTATCAGGTTAATAAGTCATGATTGCAAAATACTGACATGAATTATTTATAGAAGAATTAAAAAGTGGTAGGAGCCAACTGTAGGTAAGATCAATTTGGGTTCTGGAGAAATGATGGAACAGGTGAGCCTACAACTTCTCTTAGGAGACAGGTTAAGGAAAGGCAACTCTATGTTTATAGCATTTATAGACTTAAAGGTAGCTTATGACAGCATTGACTGGAATATACTCTGAAATTCTGAAGGAACTAGGGGTGAAAAACGTACAGGAAGCGGAAAGTTCAGAAACCAGACAGTTGTTATAAGAATCAAAGTGCATGAAAGGGAAGCCATTGTTGAGAAGAAAGTGAGACAGGGTTGTGACCTATTCCCAATGTTATTCAATATGTACACTGAGAAAGCAGTAAAGGGAGCCAAAGTAAAATTTGGAGAAGGAATTAAAGTTCAGGGAGAAGAAATTAAAACTTAGAGCTTTTCTGATGACATTGTTATTCTGTCAGAGACAGGAAAGAACTTGGAAGAGCAGTTGAACAGAATAGACAGTGTCTTGAAAGGAGGATATAAGAAAAATATTAAGAAAAGCAATACAAGGGTCATGAAATGTACTCAAATTAAATCAAGCAATGCTGAAGGAACTAGATTAGGAAATGAGTCACTAAAAGAAGTAGATGAGTTTTGCTATTTCAACAGTAAAATAACTGATGATGGCTAAAGTAGAGAAGATATAAGATATAGAATGGCAATGGCAAGAAAAGTGTTTCTGAAGAAGAGAAATTTGTTAACATTGAATATAACTTTAACAGTTCAGAAAATCTTTTCTGGAGGCATTTGTCTGGAGTGCAACCTTGTACAAAAGTGGCTAGAAGCTCTATGAATGTGGTGCAACACAAGAATGCTGGTTGTATTAGTTGGGTCCATTGCATAACTAATTTAAAGGTACTTAACAGAAGTGGAGAGAAAAGAAATTTGAGGCATAATTTGACTAAAAGAAGGGATCAGTTGATAGAATATTAGGAATTGTCAATTTAATATTAGAGGGAAGTGTGCGCGCGTGTGTGTGTGTGCGCCGGGGGGGGGGGGGGTAAAAATTGCAGAGTGAGACCAAAACATGATGATGAATCCTGTAAGCAGGTTCAAATGGATGTGAAAATGATGAGGCTTGCACAGGGTAGAACTGCATCAAACCAGTCTTCGGACTAAAGAGAACAACAAGAATGACAACATTACTTCTCTACATAACCAATATTCAGATAAAAACAGTTATTTCTCTTTAATTAGTAGACGAGTTCCCTCTGTAAACATTCTGCCATCTGTGATTGTCACCAGCATCATCAGTTCACGAAACCAAATCAATGGGAGCCAAGCCATTTTTCACATGTTTAAAGAGGAGGGGCTCACCAAGCCTGCACTGCAGGTCAGATGTTCAAAAAGTTCAGATGAAACTGACACTAATTCTCATTTTGCTATACTGAGTATAATATGACACTGTTGTGCCAAAACAAGATAATGGTAGTCAAGGGACAGCAAGGGGTAGCATTACATGTTCTGGATGATGGTTCTTGGTTTTCTTAGTATCTCTCAGAAGGCTTTAGGAAAGCAAAGATTCCTTCATTGCACCCCCTTCCAAAAAAAAAGAAAGTGGCCATAAATTTCTGGCTGAGTGTGGCATGTTTTACTTGCTTTATTAGGTGAGATGATAATATCCTTACATAACTTACTTTTTTGTGTTTACATTTACATAAAAAATCTCTGCCACATCACCATTCACATTTCTCTTCAGTTGATCTGCACTCTAATAGTACCACAATACTGGTAACAGTCATCTGTCGAGTGTTGTGGTTCTAAGAAATGGAGTTTGGAATCCAATGAAGACAGAACTTGTGGTACCCTAATTTTTAAGTCATATCTCATGCAAAACACTCCAAGAAATGTATGGAAAGTGGTCCTGCAAACTGAGCTCCCGTCCTTCCCCACCTTGTTGAGGATTTTATTATGTAGATCCAACGGATTCAATTATACTATTTATCGATTACATTTATAAAGAGGTTATTTGTGTTGTTACTCCCAGATGATAATTACACGAAATATTTGTCTGAATTCGTAAGCAGTGGGTCCCTGAGGTACAGAATACGCGAACACTGAGAAGTAAGTTTAAACAGTTTATTAACAAAAGACTGATTATAAAACACGCATGCTACACGCACCCATCATCACTGTGTCTGACATCCTAACACCGGCTAATTACAGTCATATCAAAAGGCTCCATGGTGAGCTGAGAAATAGAGGTGGGCCAAACGGTTATTCTGGAGTAAACGTTATCACAGTTCCAGTTATTCTTTGATAACCGTTATCGTTAACGGTTATTAATAACTGCCAAGTTATTTTTCGCTAGCGAATACCGATAACTCCGACAGTTAAATAACGACATAGTTGGAATCCATCAGTTTAGTTATCAGTATAACTGCGAGTAGTGTGAAATAGCAGGAATGTCGTATGAATCGTGTCATAACCTCAGCTTATTAACTCCGGGTACATTTTAGTTGATGTTAGAACGATTATTAGTGTTTCAGATTATATGTATGTAGGTTATCGGTCGCTATTAGAAATATTATCCTCGCAGCTGCAACAGAAAGTACGCGGAACTTCGCCACAGCGCTGTTTAAGTAAAATGTTAACAACGTGCGTTTTTAAGTTTGAAGAAATATGTAAACTGAATACTTTAGGTTAAATTCGAAGCTTAATTTCGTGTGTTGTTTACTTAATAGAATAAGTGTACTGCCTTGTAATAAAACACAAAAATATACGTAATGTGAAAGATTCGTTTACTCCTCAACAAGATAGTCATATGGTTGAAAGTGTGAGTATGCTAGTTGGAAAACTGCTCGATTTCTCCAGCTGCAGCATGTGTATAACATACGATGAATGGAAGCGTCCGATTCCACCCGTCTGCTTTGACCTGTGACGTAAGGTTCTGTAATCCCATAACATATAAAGACATGCAGATCGAAAAGATTGACAGTGTTAAATTTCTGGGATTATAACTCGATAATAAATTCAGTTGGAGGGCTTACCACAGAATTGCTAAAGCTCCTAAACAAATCTGTATTTGCAGTGAGAATGGTGTCAGATGTAGGAGACACAAATGTAAAAAAGTTTACATACTTTTATTCTGTTATGTCATAAGGGATCATATTCTGGGGTAACTCATCAACGGAGCAAAAGTATTTAGCATGTAGGCCTAATAAAAATCGTTTGTGGTATAAATTCAAGAACACCATGTAGAAACCTGTTCAAGGAACTTCATATTCTAACCACTGCTTTATAGTATATTTATTCTTTAATGAAATTTGTTGCAAGTATTTCCAACCAATAGCACAATACATAGTATCAATACTAGGAATAAGAACAGCTATCTACATAAAGATCTAAAATCACTTACCTTGGACCAGAAAGGGGTTCAACATTCAAGAACACACATTTTCAATAAACTGCCAGCAACCATTAAAAACTTTGTTTCAGATAAATCACGGTTTACTGAGAGTTTGAAAGACTTTTTGATAGGCAACTTCTACTTTATAGATGAATATCTTAACAGGGACTGTTAGACCAGCTTAAGTAAAAATTCTGCTACCAGCATATTTCAGTTTTGACAGCACTTGGTCACAACAGTCAAGATCAGGTATTCTGTGTGTGATAAATTTATTAAAAGTGCATAACTATGTTTTGTTCTGGCAGTATATTAATACTGTACATATTAGCAGCTCCAGTTTACTGCAATATATTCACATATTTTGACAATCTCGTGACAGATGATGATGGTGGTAAGTATTATATTCAAATGCTTTATATTATACTTTGACATGTTGCTCATCCATGAGAATCATCTCATATTTGGGTCTCTGGGACAAAAACAAGTTAATCTAATCTACAGTGAGGGTTTTGATTTTGTGGTGGGAGAATGACTAATGCATATGTCCAAGCCTTCAGTTTGTTGTGTATCTGTCATGTTTGGCATTATTGTATACAGAATTCCAGTGCTGAATGATTGATTAACAACTCATAAGGCTTAATGTCTCAGATGTCATTACAATACCTTTTCACTCGTTTTATACAATTCTTCTTTGTATATCCAGATTGTGAGAGTATGAATTAATGGTATTGTGTAGGTAATACAAATTTGCAGTAAGTTTTCAGAAATCTGATCTTGTCTGTTGCAGTAAAGTGCTGTCAAAACTGAAATAATACTTTTTACTTAAGTTACTCTACCAGTCCCTGTTAAGATATTCATCTATAGGAAATACAAAATTTCCTTTCCTGGGGAATGCTTTACCTGTGGATTCCAAGGTTTGCTTTTTTTCTGTCTCACACGAGGCAATAACACGAATCCTTTCGAAACACTTCATCTGTCAATGCCAGCTGCCTGCTTTGATCTTTTTGCAGTTTAATATCATGACAGTTAACTGTCTGAATAGGTAAGACTAATTCATGAACAAGACAAGATGAGCACTCAAAATGAAGGGCTAAGTTCTTGCATATAACAACCTCAACGTAGCAATGAGTGCACCTAACTGAGTTTTTCAGTGTTGCTTAACATAATAGAAAATGAACTGACTTGAGCTCTTTGAAAACAAAAAAGCATATTTTATTAAAAAAACGTTCATGTAGTATTCACAAGTGCTAATAGGCCCAAATGTAAGTAAATATGTATCTGACGTGATTATTGTTGTAAGCATATTGTATTCATGCCAAATATACCTCCGTGAAATGCTTCAATTGCAATACCTATGTTTGAAGTGTACACTGTTCCCGCATAACAGTGATATGCTCCAAACTATGTATAAAATGTTTCAAAGTCAATGGCCAAAAACTAATTAAATGAATGATGGTGGTAAGTATTATATTCAAATGCTTTATGTTATACTTTGTTATCTGAAACAGAAGAACAGGAAACAAACAGCAGAAATATCCTCTCACTAATGCCACAAAGCTAAGTCTCACCAAATTACATAAGTTTCTTTGTATTCAAGTTGACCTGATACAGCACTGGCACTTTTACATCATGATGCTACCAAGCATTAGTGATGGGGTATACTTGGAGAAGATACTCAACTATGTTCCATTTTTAGATCACCGCCAATACTCAAGGCATTTCAGTAAGTTTAAAATCCCTAGAAAGTATTAACATGTTGCATACACACTACTACACTTCATAGCTTTCCATACTATGTATGAGACAGCAAGTGTTTGTGCTCACAGTAGTGCCACAAATTTTGACATTTCTTGAGAAGGTAGGAGATGATACATGTATCACTTGAGATGAGTTTCCTATCCTGCCCCAAAATTAAAATATGTTCTTACAAGATTACTGCAGAGCTATTTAATTTCTGTATGTTCTATGTAAGACACCTATGTTCATGAGACAGTAATATCACCTCAACAAAGACATTACCATGCCACATAAGAGATTACCTTATTTGTACATAAAATATATCCTAAAATGATATTAAGTGCTCGTCTTTGACCTCATGGGTTTTTAACAAATTACTTAAGAGAACATGGAACAAAAGGAAGATAAGTTAAAATAAAAAATGGTAACCAACACAAATGTATGTACATGTGAAATGATCAATTTTATTCTGACTTTTTCACAATGATATGGAACACTTAAAACATTGCAGCATTATAAAGAGAATGAATAAATAGTTATGTCAAGAGACGGAGCAGAAACTCAGATTGGACATGGCAGGTAATCTGCCATGGCCTATTCAGTGGAACCAACAAAAGTATTTGCCTAAAGGAATTTAGGGAACCCAAATAAAATGTAAATCAGGATGTTCAAACAGGCGAAGGATCCCAATGCACCTGAATGGAAATTCGGTGCCATAATCACTCTGCAATTTTCTCAGTAATTTAACATGTGACCACAAATACAAATGTATAAACTTTTTTTATTTCATCCAAGAATATCTCAACATAATACAACAAACATCAATAATTCAAAATATGGGTATACACGCAATGTTTAAAAGATCTCTTTTAGGGCGGGACAGGTGGTCAGCCGTGGCCTTGATGAAGGAACCATCCCGGCATTTGCCTTAGCGATCCAGGATGGCCAGACAGAGCGAACCCCATCCTCCCGAATATGAGGTCAGTGCTGTTAATAGCTACACTGCCTCATTCGGTTGTTATCTATTATACAATGTTCTGATTTACATGAAAATAGATCTTACAACTAGCAAAAATAATGATTAACTATATACACAATTACATATGCAATTACACTTTAACATTTTTCTTTATCACTTTACACAAACAGACCACACAACACTTTGTTCACGGAACTTCAATAAACTGCCAGAGGCTGCTTCAGCAGTTGCTGCATATATGAGTAGTTATCTGAAACAGAAGAACAGGAAACAAACAGCAGAAATATCCTTGTCTAAAGACACTTTAGAAACAACATAAAAACTTGCAGCAACTACTTAGCTGACTCATATTAGTAGTAAACATATTCACTTAAGGCATGTCTAGCAATTAATTTAATATGTTCTTCAAACTTCTATATGTATGCTGATAACACTACACTGTAGAGTGTGACCACAATGAAACTAACAATGTAAGGGATATCTTCTACACAAATTCTGGGATGTTAACATCTGAATAGCTGTTCTCTGCAAAACACTGTTTTTTATAGTTGGAGGGTCCAGCATGTGAAGCAAGATACTGAAACTTGTTACAGATTTACTGAAATTTATCTTTTGGTGCAGTTTTAGATTTGAAGTTAACATTTAAATACCTCAGATAATGACTGACTTTTTCAGTAAACAAAATGTCCATGAAAGCATCTAATAATAATTCCATGTCCCACAATCTAATTTTATTTTTTAAAGAGTGGAGCCCCTCCACACCGCCACTAGCAAAAGTTCTACAATCACCTCTGCAGTGATTAGTTTTTTAATCAATACAGGTCCATCAGGAGATAGAAAATGGATGAAAAATGTAACAAGAATTGAGATTTTAAGGGCAGAGGGCAAAACATGTCATGTCAAGCACCAAGGGGAAAAAATCCTCCACAACTGTTGGACAGGTAGTAAGTGCAGTAGCAGATTTCTTGCTGTCTGCAGAAGATCATGCAAGGGTAGGTCACATTAGTAAGTGGGTACCATGCAGTTTGATACTAGTGTTATAACCACCTGCACATCAGTACAAATGCATGTTGGAGCACATCAGGCTACAGTGGGGAAGGCCAGTTGCACCCTTTCTGTACTCCAACCTACTTACATTTAATGCCCGATTTAATAAAAATTATACTCTTCCATTTCTGGCACCCTTTCTAGAATACAAACTAGCAAAATTATGAGAATTTGTTGTGTTCCACCACAAAGATAGGAAAACTTCCATGTTTTGCAAATGAAATTTAGTATTGAGCACAAGATGTTTCACCAATTCACGTTTGGCATTTTCAGTGGTTTTCCTTTCGGTCCTATTCAAGAAACCATTTCTTCCAGTAAATATTTCTCAGCAGGTAACCTATACTGCAAGTTTGCAAAGGCTGAAGTGTTGTTATCATAACAATAAAACAATTTCAGTTAACATCTGAGGAAAATA
Source organism: Schistocerca nitens (assembly GCF_023898315.1). Lineage (NCBI taxonomy): Eukaryota > Metazoa > Arthropoda > Insecta > Orthoptera > Acrididae > Schistocerca > Schistocerca nitens. Next base: position 212,638,041 of record NC_064617.1, read on the forward strand.
GCAGCATATATTAACAATAATATACGGATTAGTGTTAACAAACTGATGTCAGTATCATTCTAAGAAACTTGAAATTCAAAATAATTGAATGTCAGAATGGGTGCTACAGCTACCAATTTTTAAGTAAAGCAGAAAACAAAATGCTACTGTACTTACAAACTTTGAGGTGCAACATGCCTTGACACAGGCTACCAATAACCCACAAGTATTTTTGACATCTCATGCCTCACAGGTACTTAACTGGATTGCAATCTGATGATTGCTGCTATCAACATGAAAGATAATATAGTTGTATCCAGTGACCAAATTTCAAAGCCGATACTGAAATTAAGTTCTAAGTTACAAATTCCAGTATTTACATATACATCACTGGTAATCCATTCACGTGTCATAACATTAAACTCAGTGCAAATGTACCTCCATTTTAAGCGAAAGGTCAAGTTTGCCATTGTATGTAAAACACTATTACTTTATACTTCAAGTTTGCCTCTATAGGACTGTGTAACATTTGCTGCTGCTGGAAGACTATCGGAGCCATAACTGGAACAAAGAGCTCCGAGTTACCACCTGCCAATATAAACAAATTTCAATTTTAAACTGAAGGTGAAATATGTCATATGTATCCAAACCACTACCACATTATTCTTCAAGCTTCTTGCATTATGGCTGTGTGACTGCTGCTGCTGCTGCTGACTTCTGGAGCTGTAACAGAAACAAAGAGCTTTGAGTTACCATTTGCCAGTATACTCTTAATGACTGTAACTGTACCTTCATTTTAAGTGAAAGGTGAAATTTCCCACACATGTATCCAAACCACTAGTACCTTATTCTTCAAGTTTCCCATTTTATAACTGTGTGACATCTGCTGCTGGTGACTGACTTCTGGAGCTATAACTGGAACAAAGTGCTCTGACTTACTGACCGACAATATACATTAAACACTTCAACACAAAACCACTAGTACTCTTTTAATGTAGCATAACAAATATATGCTATGCCCTACACTTATATCTCCATTTTAAGGGGGAGTTCAAATCTGCCAAAAATGTACCCAAACTAGAATTACCTTACTGTTATAATATCCCAAGTATTAAACGGAGACTCATCTGCTGGTGTTGGTGTGCCTCTCGCTCCTCTTCCACACTACTGGTGCCAAGGATCACCTCTACAGGAAGGGTTTCACCTACAGAAAAATAGGTTTCATATCAGCATAAGCACAATAGAAATGATGCCATATTATTTTTGGTGATATATATTACAATGTTTGCGTACAGTATTCTACATGGTACTTGCAGCTTGAATATTTACTTCAAACAAGTTGACAATTGACTCAGTTTTAGTAATGACTATAGCTTCAAGTTTCTTCTTTAATCCTAGCAACACCAACACATTTTCAATAATGTGTATTGGGGGGAAGGGAGGGTACTGTATTTCCACCCTAAAAAAATATCTTAATTGTTGTTGACATATATTTTAAACAAATACTGATGTATAAGTAGGGCCCTGAACTTCAAAATATTCAATATGACTGTCACTGTGGAAAGTCACATGTGCTATTAACGTGTCAAATTTTTGGGTTAAGTTTAACCACAAAATTTAAAACATTTATGGAATTCTACATCTACATCTACATCTACATCTATACTCCGCGAGCCACCTTACGGTGTGTGGCGGAGGGTACTTATTGTACCACTATCTGATCCCCCCTTCCCTGTTCCATTCACGAATTGTGCGTGGGAAGAACGACTGCTTGTAAGTCTCCGTATTTGCTCTAATTTCTCGGATCTTTTCGTTGTGATCATTACGCGAGATATATGTGGGCGGTAGTAATATGTTGCCCATCTCTTCCCGGAATGTGCTCTCTCGTAATTTCGATAATAAACCTCTCCGTATTGCGTAACGCCTTTCTTGAAGTGTCCGCCACTGGAGCTTGTTCAGCATCTCCGTAACGCTCTCGCGCTGACTAAATGTCCCCATGACGAATCGCGCTGCTTTTCGCTGGATCATGTCTATCTCTTCTATTAATCCAACCTGGTAAGGGTCCCATACTGATGAGCAATACTCAAGAATCGGACGAACAAGCGTTTTGTAAGCTACTTCTTTCGTCGATGAGTCACATTTTCTTAGAATTCTTCCTATGAATCTCAACCTGGCGCCTGCTTTTCCCACTATTTGTTTTATGTGATCATTCCACTTCAGATCGCTCCGGATAGTAACTCCTAAGTATTTTACGGTCGTTACCGCTTCCAATGATTTACCACCTATGGCATAATCGTACTGGAATGGATTTCTGCCCCTATGTATGCGCATTATATTACATTTATCTACATTTAGGGAAAGCTGCCAGCTGTCGCACCATTCATTAATCCTCTGCAGGTCTTCCTGGAGTACGTACGAGTCTTCTGATGTTGCTACTTTCTTGTAGACAACCGTGTCATCTGCAAATAGCCTCACGGAGCTACCGATGTTGTCAACTAAGTCATTTATGTATATTGTAAACAATAAAGGTCCTATCACGCTTCCTTGCGGTACTCCCGAAATTACCTCTACATCTGCAGATTTTGAACCGTTAAGAATGACATGTTGTGTTCTTTCTTCTAGGAAATCCTGAATCCAATCACAAACCTGGTCCGATATTCCGTAAGCACGTATTTTTTTCACTAAACGTAAGTGCGGAACCGTATCAAATGCCTTCCTGAAGTCCAGGAATACGGCATCAATCTGCTCGCCAGTGTCTACGGCACTGTGAATTTCTTGGGCAAATAGGGCGAGCTGGGTTTCACATGATCTCTGTTTGCGGAATCCATGTTGGTTATGATGAAGGAGATTTGTATTATCTAAGAACGTCATAATACGAGAACACAAAACATGTTCCATTATTCTACAACAGATTGACGTAAGTGAAATAGGCCTATAATTATTCGCATCTGATTTATGACCCTTCTTGAAAATGGGAACGACCTGTGCTTTCTTCCAGTCGCTAGGTACTTTACGTTCTTCCAGAGATCTACGATAAATTGCTGATAGAAAGGGGGCAAGTTCTTTAGCATAATCACTGTAGAATCTTAAGGGTATCTCGTCTGGTCCGGATGCTTTTCCGCTACTAAGTGATAGCAGTTGTTTTTCAATTCCGATATCGTTTATTTCAATATTTTCCATTTTGGCGTCCGTGCGACGGCTGAAGTCAGGGACCGTGTTACGATTTTCCGCAGTGAAACAGTTTCGGAACACTGAATTCAGTATTTCTGCCTTTCTTCGGTCGTCCTCTGTTTCGGTGCCATCGTGGTCAACGAGTGACTGAATAGGGGATTTAGATCCGCTTACCGATTTTACATATGACCAAAACTTTTTAGGGTTCTTGTTTAGATTGTTTGCCAATGTTTTATGTTCGAATTCGTTGAATGCTTCTCTCATTGCTCTCTTTACGCTCTTTTTCGCTTCGTTCAGCTTTTCCTTATCAGCTATGATTCGACTACTCTTAAACCTATGGTGAAGCTTTCTTTGTTTCCGTAGTACCTTTCGTACATGATTGTTATACCACGGTGGATCTTTCCCCTCGCTTTGGACCTTAGTCGGTACGAACTTATCTAAGGCGTACTGGACGATGTTTCTGAATTTTTTCCATTTTTGTTCCACATCCTCTTCCTCAGAAATGAACGTTTGATGGTGGTCACTCAGATATTCTGCGACTCCATTAAAAACAATTATCCTTTTCAAAATTTTAAAATATGAAACAGTATCTAATTCCCCCCCCCTCCCTCCCGGCATCGTCAGGGTTAAAAACAAATGATACACAGGAATGAGCACTGATACAATCTGCTATCCGATTAGTTACTAATAATTGCGAGACGACAGTTCATATATCACACAGTGGCATTTTATTAGCACTATCGTTATTACACCTGCAACAATAACTTCCAATTAAGTAATTAAGTATTCCGGCACCATATGCAACATAATTTAATGTTTGAAAATGTCAAGGCAAACAGGTGCAGTGGTATCGACAGCTTAAGTAGTCACGACAAATGAAAACTTGCGTGTAAATATGCACAAAGCACCACACTGTATAGTATGCTCTTATTTTTAAAAAAAATTAATAAAATAAAAAATAAATGATTATGCATGCACTGAAATAACCGTAATTGCAATAAATATATTTTTTTCATTACTCACCCAAATCTAGCTCCGAAGGTCTTTGTGAAGAGAAATTCACAATTAAATGTGATTTCTGAAGATGTTTTTTTAAATTCGTCGTCGTCGATTTGTACGATAATTTCTTACCGCACAAAGAAATGAGACGATAGATTCCCGTTATTTGCCATCCCCTCTCCCCGATGGCCCACTGTAGTTTCCGTAGCAGTATGAAAATATTTGTTCGCTCCAGTTACTATCCTCTCTGGAAATATCACCTGGAACTACGACCTTTAACTGGAGTCACCGAGTCAGGAACGTCTACACACACAGTTATTCCGTTACCAGCTTCCAGGTTACCTGTGGTGGTAGCCCGATAACTGCCAGAGAACTAGAACTACGAGCCAATAACGATAACTGCCAGAGGAGAATACCGGTCTCTGACAGTTATTTCCATAGTCGCTCGAATTCCTTAGTAACTTTCCTTGTACTACCCGTCCAAGCTAAATTAACACGTAAGGCGGTGGCTCAAGGGATCGACTGTACTTGTTAATGCCTGTACTGCAGCTCCTATCAGCCACGGCTCGGACATTAACTTTATTTAATTGTTTATGCTAAAAGTAACGAAGGCCCACGAAATAGTACACAGTTCTTATCAACAGATGGCGGGCAGTCTCACAGTTATTCCCATGGTCTATAGAACGCCTTCCAAATGCGCAGTACGATCTTCGGTCAACAGATGGCGCGAGGCACTGTTGACACTAAACAGTTATTGAAATAACTGCCAGAATCAGAGGAACGGTTATCGCAGTAACCGTTACTTCTCAGTAACCGGTTATTTCTATCAGTTACGTTATTTTTTGCCACCTCTACTGAGAAAAGAGACATATTCACGCCCAACGACACACTAGTTGTATGGCATGCTGAGGACAGCAGCCAGTGGCTTACTCCCTTGTGGCGCACTGTGGCCGGACGCGCATCTAATGACCAAGCAAATTGTCAGTATTCCAAGATAGGTCAGCTGGTGAGTGCATGTTACGTACTGTACGGCTACGTGCAAAACTGTAGACCACTTACATCACTCTCCCCAGAGAAAAAGAGCAACCTGGGCGTTATGAATTTATTTTGCCATTCTTGGAATCAGAAGGCATTGCAACATGTATTTCATTTGCAGACACAGTTTTTAATCGAAGGACTTAATTCTATTTGCCGCTTCAATGAAGTGTAACTCATTATTGGAAGAAATTACCTTTTCATGGATATCCTTAATTAGATTATTGTCTTCAGAAAAACTTGATAAAGAATGCTTTCCATATTTTAATATGTATGAATCATTGTAATTAACAAATAACATTCTTGTTAATAGCAAATGTCCAGTTGCATGACATGTAGTTGGCAATACACTAGGCATGTCAAACAGTTCACATGATAAATCACAATATGTGGCATTCAAGATTAATCCACTATTATTCAATTTGAGTGTAAAGGGTAGCTCAGGTGTATCATAATTTTTACATGTAAATGTGACATCACAGGTGGAGTTAAATGAGAAAATTATACCTATAGAACATCGTTTACGAAATGGATGATAAAGATGCGTTAAAATTCTAGGGAAGTCATCTCTTGAGGGATGATTTATAAACAAATCTTTCTCACAGCTGTACACTTACTATCTAAGAATACTGCCAATTCAGGGCAAATTAACTTATGAATATGTTTACACATATGCAAACTGTTTTCATTTAGGGACACAAAATTCCTTCAGTCCTTGCTGATCAGTAGATAATCATTTAGTATGTACTTTACATGAATACCTGCCTGTCTCCATTTCACAGGGTAAGTATAAATCTTATAGATTTCAAAATTATGTTTTGATCTAGCTATGGGTATAGAAACAGTAACAGTTAATTCATCTTCAGTGATTAAAGAGTGTGTGGTGATTGACTTGTAGTAAGCATATAAATTGTAAGAGTTAACAGAGTAACTCACAGTCTATGTTGCATCTAGCTTTCGTTCAATTGATAGTAGGATTTATAAAAATTGTTCTGGATGTAGTAGTACACTGCTCAAACTATCATTTGAACTACTTTCTTAGGCTGTTCTTAAGTTAAGGGCATCTGTTCTAGCATTTGATAAACTATCAGTAATCCTTAACAAATGAGTGTTTAAATATAAGTGTGACAGCATTTAATCCTTGGAATAGTTCTTGGATATTTGCATTCGTTTCATTATGAATTATGTGGAAATGTGAGATAAATTGCTTTACAATCTGTTCAATGATCACTGTGTGATTAGTAATGGTTCTTTGCATATTCTTTAATATGATAATTTCATTAGAGAGGTTAGTTGAATTTGCACTGGACTGTTGTACAAGAGCTAATATTTTGCCTTTAACTTCCAGTAGATCTCGACTTGTTAAAGTACCAAATACAGTACGAATGATACTCTCTCCAAAATCAAGGCAGGCACATTTACGCCTAATTAAAGTTTTGTGTGACAAAAGCTTTAAAAAAGCAGTAAATCTCTTTTTTGTAATTAGCAAATGTAGACCTTTCCTGCATTTTGGCTGTGATCCAGTTATTATACCAAGATGTACCCATTTCCAGAATTGTATCATTACTCTTAAGAGAACAAATTAGATCAATTTGCTTCTTATAGAATTTAACTGTTGCTGGATTTCACTCAGATTGTACTTGAGTACAAGTTTTGCATTACTTGTTGAAACTACCATGTCTGATCGTGGTTCAAACAAATCATGTGTACTCTGTGGTACTATTGCTACAGCATTAGTAGCTATCATAGCAAACATTAGAATAAAAATGAACATGGTTAATTAGTTCTAAATATGAGTTAACAATGGACATAAAATAAATGAATTGCTTGTGGTAAACTGTGGAATAAAAGGTTGAGCTTCACTTGTGCACTCATGTAATAGCCTCAATTCTAAATTTTCACAACACATTCACATAAGCACATGGCTGCAATAAACACATGCATTGCACTCTCACACACTACACATGTTTATGAAGATTGTAGGGGTGTCTGGAAGAGGAGCACTGGGAACATGGCAATGCCTCGGCCTCAAAGTCTGGACTGTGACCTTGCGATTTTCGCTTACTGGGTTTGAAAACAGCAGATTTGCCTCATGGTCGGTCCTCGTCATCTTGTGATGCTACAGGAAATCTACCCAGAAATGGCTTTACATGATAGAAATGGATGACAATCGACGAAAGGGCAGTTGAAGCTTAAGAGTGACTGGTGACAACACCTCCATGATTGGATATGGTCCTTTCCAAAACTTCTTAAACTTTTTGACTTGACTCTTCTTTAACACCACATTGCTCAGATGTACAAGACCTCCAACTCGATACTGTGGCACTGCTGCTTGGCGGTCATGTTGTCTTGCTTGCTGAAGAAAGGATTGATGATACGCTGTTTCACTCCCCTCCATGCTTCCTTTACTTTGCGTGCTAGATCCCTTACATGTTCATTGCTGATTCCGGCAGTCGATCGTGCGAAGTCCAAGGGTGAATGCATTCTTCTTCCATAGACGATCTCATATGGACTTAGGCCAGCTGTGCATTTTGGCGTTGTAACAACTTACCAAGTACGGTAAACAGACATCCCGTTGGTCGTGTTTGCTGCCCACATAATGGCTAAACATTTTAATAACTATGCTGTGGACTCGCTCGACTCTTCCATTTCCTTTAGGGTGTGCTGGAGTAATCCTTAACTGAGTTATTTGCATGTCTGTTTAAATAATTCACTCATAAAATTCGTTCCTTGATCACTAATTATACTTAATGGTGATCCAAACTTAAGAATCCATTCTTTTACAAATACTTTAGCTATAATCTCAGCACTCTGATCGGATATTGGTTTCATGAAAAGGTATCTAGAGAAATGATCTAATATTGTCAATATGTATTTGTTTTCATCTTTAGTCTTAGGCAACGGTCCTACAACATCTAGTCCTACACTTTCAAATGATTCACTTGTCTCTGGCAGTTCCTGCAATGGTGCTCTACTTTTTCCTACATTATTCCGTGTGTTACAGGAATCACATTGTAAAACAAACTCGAAAATGTCAGCTTTATGATTCGGCCACCAAAACATTTGAACTCTTTTTAATGTTGGTTGCCTTTTACTGCAATATCCTGATGATAAAGAATTGTGTTGCTCTCTCATGATTTGCTCTTTCATGCTTCCTGGAATAACTAGGCGGTTTCCTTTGCTACTGAGATTGTACAATAATCCATCTATTTTGACAAAATGTTAATCATTTTTCCACAATTTGCATTGTGGATCTTCTTCTTGAGTTGCCTTTAACTCTTCTTCTCGACTTATTGTAACACAAACATTGACTTTTCGACTCACTGCATCAGCATTCCCATGTTGTTTACCAGGTCGGTGAATAGCCTTAAATTGGTACTAACTCAGTCTTAATGCCCATCTTGTTAATCTCGAGCTTGGATCCTTTAAGTTCAATAACCATTTAAGTGGGGGCATGATCTGTAATAACTGTAAATTCTCTTCCTGTTAAGAAACATCTGTTATGCGTTATACCAAAATCCAAAGCACATAGCTCCTTCTCAGTAGTAGTATAATTACATTCCGCTTTGTTTAATTGTCTGGAAGCAAATCAGGTTGGATGTTCATGACCATCAACTTCTTGAGACAATATTACACCTATGGCAAAATTAGATGCATCTGTTGAAAGAATAAAAGGTTTACTGAAATCTGGATAGGCTAACACTGGGGCCATGGTTAGAACAGTTTTAAGTTCTTCCATTGCCTTTTTTGCATTCTGTTGACCAATTAAATGTGGCTCCTTTCTTCAGTAAGGTAGCTGTGTCATTTGGCACGCTATATTCGCATAACCGGCTATAAATTGTCTGTAGAAATTTGACAATCCCAAGAATGATTGTAGTTCTTTCAAATTCTGTGGTCCAGGAAAATTCTTTACATCTTCAATTAATTTTAGATCAGGTTGAACACCTTCACTAGCTATAACACAACCAAGTTAGTTAACCTTACTTTGTGCAAAATGACATTTATCTATTGACAAAGACAGGTTTGCACTTCTTATACACTCAAAAACAGCTTGTAGTCTCCCAGTATGCTGCTTCATGTTTTCATCAAAAATTATTACATCATCAAACTAAACAAGTGCTTGTGTTGGGGTGAAGCCTCATAAAACTGAATCCATCAGGCGTTGAAATGTAGCTGGAGCATTACAAAGTCCAAATGGCATACGAAGATACTTGTATACTCCTGTTGCAGTTGCAATTGAAGTTTTTGCTTGATCATCTGGATGCACTGTCAACTGGTGATAACCACTTGTTAAATCACATACTGATAAGATTCTACATCTGCCCAAGTAATCCAAGGTTTCCACCAAATTTGGTAAGGAGTAAATGTCGGGTGTGGTCACAGCATTCAAAGATCGGTAATCAACACAAAAACGGAACTGTAATTCTCCAGAAATTGGTTTCTTCTTTACAATTACAACAGGCGAAAACCACGGTGGGTCTGAGGGATCGCTTGGTTTTATAAAGCCGGTTTCTAAATGTTCTTTAACCATGTCTTCTACCAACTCTCTTCGACTAAATGGTATTATGTAACATTTCTGTGTGACTGGGACTGCATTCCCTGTACGAATACGATGCTGAACTAAATGAGTGACAGGTAAATTTGCACGTTCTCAGGATAAGTCTGCATATTCCAACAAAACAGGTGCTAAAATCTTCTGTTCATCAGCTGTCAAATGTTCTTCCAAATCTTGCGCTTCAGTTCATTATTCGACACCTCGTTGCAATTTTGCGGTACTGTTACCAAAATCTGTGTTTATAACTGCAGCGTTTGTTACTTCATTTGGAATACTTATTACGTCATTTTTACTTACGCTCGACATTTCAGCAACTTTCGTTCCTCGTGGCAAAACAGCATCCTCATTGCTCATGTTCGTTATTGTATTTCCTACTCCCTTGGGAATTTGCTGAGACTGATCAATTTGAACATCAACTCGGACAGTTTGAACTGATGCATCGTTTGGGCTTTCCATTCTCCTTTGAGTACGATTTCCTAGGTTGTAGTTGCTACAGCCTAGTCTGATCTTTATGCAACAAATATCTCTGCCGCGTGAGTGGACAAGAAATAAAATCCAAGTACACCGCTATAACGCATTTCATTATTTGAAACTACTTGCACTCTTGCTGTGCATTTATCTTTATTTTCACCTTCATCTTGCCCTTGACCAAGAGTTAATTCTACGTCAACTTCTCCATAGTTACGTAGTTTTCCTCCGTTTAACTCTCGTTCTTTTAATAACGGCAGTTTCAGTTTATCCCGTTTATCTATGCAACACCACATTAATGAGGTCTGTATTCCTGTGTCAATAAGTAATTTGATGTTTCTCTCACGATATACAGCACCTATCACGAAGTCATTTTCGGTCTGATTTTCTCTAGAACTAACCGGAATCACTGTCTCTGGCACGTGGCGGACCGAGTGGTGGCCCGTACGGCCCCGTACTCGTTTAAAGATCTGGCAGATTGTCTGTTGTTCGCATTACCTTTCTTCTTGTTGGAACAATCTCTCGAAACGTGACCCTGCATCCCGCAGTGATAGCAGATTCGATTCTCTTTACAATCCTTACGCTTGTGACCCAGCTTATTGCATCTGTAGCATTGTACTGTTGTGTTGAAAACTCTGCGTTCTTGTTTCTGCATCTCATTCGGTCGTCTTAGTGCTTCAACGAAACCAACAGTTGATTCTACTGCTTCCTGAAACATTTTACATCATTCCAATCTAACAAATGTTCAAATGGGTCTGAGCACTATGGGACTTAACTTTTGAGGTCATCAGTCCCCTAACTAACCTAAGGACATCACACACATCCATGCCCGAGGCACGATTCGAACCTGCGACCGTAGCGGTCGCGCGGTTCCAGACTGTAGCGCCTAGAACTGCTCGGCCACGCCAATCTAACAGCTATGCTTACTTCCTCTCCGCACAACCCATGAATAAATGTGTCCAAAGCTCTTTGGTCGGCTTCGAAGAACCGAATGCGATTTTCATTTTCATCTTCTACTAACTCGTACGTTTGAGCATTGATATGTTTCGGATTCTGTCGGCAAACTGCTCGATAGATTTGTCTCGTCGCATTCGCAAACTGTAAAGCTGTAGGTTATTCAAAAGCCATAATAAGAATTGAGCTACAGGAATTGTTATAAGGTGATGTATGTGTAAGAAATATCTCGATTCAATAAATTAGTCTGTAATGTAAAATCAAACAATGCCTTGATGCGTTTCCTCTGCTAGTCACCTTTGTAAGAATCACATATGCAACAGTTCAGCTGTCGATACAAACTGCCTCTAATTCAATACAATGATATACAACATTTTTTGTATTGTTTAGGCGCTTCAAATTTCGCTTGGTCACTCCAGATACTAAGTTCTCGTTAGGGCTGATCGCGCAAAAGGCACGAAGGGCTGCACAAACCAGTGATATAAGCGATTAGTTCTACGTGCGACAAAAACGACTAACTTAAACAATTCAAAAAATAAATGCACTGAAGCAAGAAAGAAACTGGTATAGGCCTGCGTATTCAAACACAGATACGTAAACAGGCAGAATACGGCGCTGCGGTTGGCAACGCCTCTATATAAATCAACTAGTGTCTGGCGCAGTTGTTAGATCGGTTACTGCTGCTACAATGGCATGTTATCAAAATTTCAGTGAGTTTGCACGAGCAATAGGACACAGCATCTCCGAGGTAGTGATGAAGGGGGATTTTCCCGTACGACCATTTCACGAGTGTACCGTGAATCTAAGGAATCCAAAAAAAAAAAAACATCAAATCTCCGACATCGCCATGGCCGGATAAAGATCTTGCAAGAGTGGTACCAACGACAACTGAAGAGAACCGCTCAATGTGACGGAAGTGCAACCCTTCCTCAAACTGCTGCAGTTTGCAATGCTGGGCCATTAACAAGTGTCATCGTGTGAACCATTCAACGAAACATCATCGATATGGGTATTCTGAGCCGAAGGCCCACTCGTGTACCCTTGATGACTGTACAACACAAAGCTTTACTCCTCGCCCGGGCCCATCAACACCAACATTGGATTGTTGTTGATTGGAAATATGCTGCATGGTTGGACGAGTCTTGTTTCAAATTGTATCCAACGGATGGACTTTTACATGTATGGAGACAACCTCATGCATCCATGGACACTGCACGTCAGCAAGGGGCTGTTCAAGCTGGTGGAGGTTCTGTAATGGTGTGGTGCAAGTACAGCTGGAGTGATAGGGGCCCCCTGATACGTCTAGATATGATAAGTGACACGTACATAAGCATCCTGTCTGATCACCTGCAGCCATTCATGTCCATTGTGCATTCCGACGGTCTTGGGCAATTCCAGCAGGACAGTGCGACATCCCCACATGTCCACAATTGCTACACGGTAGCTCCAGGAACACCCTTCTGAGTTTAAACACGTCTGCTGGCCACCAAACTCCCCAGACATGAACATTATTGAGCATATCTGGGATGCCTTGCAACGTGCTGTTCAGAAGAGATCTCCACCCCCTCATAGTCTTACGGATTTATGGATGGCCCTGCAGGATTCACTGTGTTAAGTCGTCCTGCACTATTTCAGATATTAGTCAAGTCCATGTTATGTTGTGTTGCAGCACTTCTGCATGCTTGTGGGGGACGCTATACATTATTAGGCAGGTATACCAGTTTCTTTGGCTCTTCAGTGTATTTCCAGTGTGCCTTAGCAGCTAAAATTTTAACAGCGCATTTCTTTGATTATATTCTTCCAGCATAAAAAATTTCAGGGTGTGTTTCTACATCTACATCTATACTCTGCACAGCAGAGGGCATGTCCTATTGTACCAGTTGTTAGGATTTCATTCTGTTCCATGCACGTATGGGGTGTGGGAAGAATGATTGTCTCAAAGACTCTGTGTGTGCAGCAGTTCTTTCTAATTTTATCCTCACGATCCCTGTGTGAGCGACATGAAGGGTGTAGTAGTATATCTGTAGAGTAATCATTTAAAGCCAGTTCTTGAAACTTTGTTAATAGCCTTTCTCAGGTTAGTTTGCGTCTGTCTTCAAGAATGTGCCATATCAATTTCTTCAGTATCTCTGTGACACTCTCTCTTGGATTAAACAATCCTGTGACCATTCATGCTGCCCTTCTCTGTTTAAGTTCAATACCCCGATAGTCCTATCTGGTACAGGTTGCACACACTTGAGCAATGTTCTAGGACGGGTCACACAAGTGATTTGTAAGCAATATTTTTAGTAGACTGATTGCACTTTTCCAGTATTCTACCAATAAACTGAAGTCTACCATCTGCTTTACTTACAACTGAACCTGTGTGATCATTACATTTCATATTCCTACAAAGTGTTACACCCAGGTATTTATATGGGTTGGCCAATTCCAACATTGACTCATTGATGTTATAGTCATAGGATACTACATTTTTTTTTCGTTTTGTGAAGTGCGCAATTTTACATATCTGTACATTTAGAACAAGTTACCAATCTCTGCACCATGTTGAAATCTTATCAAGATCTGACTGAATATTTATGCAGTTTCCCTCAGATAGTACTTCATTATAGATGACTGCATTGTGTGCAAAATGCCTGATTTTACTATCAACATTGTCTGCAAGGTTATTAATATACTACATAAACTGTAATGGTCTCAACACATTTCCCTGGGGCACACCCAAAGTTGCTTCTACATCTGACGGCTCTTCATCCAAGATAACATGCTGCATCCTCCCTAATAAAAAGTCCTCAATCCAGTCACAAATTTCTCTTGATACTCCATACGATTGTACTTCTGACAATGAGTGTAAGTGTGGTACTGAGCCAAATGCTTTTTGGAAGTCAAGAAACACTGTATCTATCTGGTAACCTTAATCCAAAGCTTCAATATGACATGTGAGGAAAGTGCAAGTTGCATTTCATGTGACCGATGTTTTAAAAAACCATGCTGGTTGGCATTGAGCAAGTCATTCTGTTCAAGATACCTCATTATGTTTGAGCTCTGAATATGTCCTAAGATTCTACAACAAATCGATGTCAAGAACGTTGGACAGTAGTTTTGCGAATCACTTCTAGTACTTTTCTCATAGACAGGTGTGACCTGTGCCTTTTCCCAAGAACAGTGCAGGGTTTTTTGTGCAAGGGATCTATGACAGACTATAGTGAGAAGGAGAGCTAACTCAGCTACAAATTCAGTACAGAATCTGAAAGGGATTCCATCAGGGCCTTGAGCTTTGTGAAATTTTAACGATTCCAGCTGTTTCTCAACGCCACTGACACTAATACTTAATTCTTCATCTTTTCAGTGGTATGATGATTAAATTTGGGCAATTCTTCTAGGTTTCCTTTGTAAAGGAACATTTCAAAATGGAGCTAAGCATTTCAGCTTTTGTTTTGCTACCCTCAATTTCAGTTCCTGTCTCATTCACTAGGGACTGGACACTACCTTTGGTGCCACTAACAGCCTTTACGTACGACCAGAATTTCTTTGGATTTTGACGATATTCTGTTACGGTAGTTACTGAAGGCATCATGCATCGCTCTCTTGGCAGCCAAATGTGTTTCATTCAGCATTTCTCTATCTATAGCTCTGTGCTTTGTTTTACACTTGTTATGCAGTAATCTCCATTTCTTTAGAAGTTTCTTTACAGTAACTGTATACTATGGAGGCCTCCTCCTATTATGAACTGTACTACAGGCTACATACACTATGTGATCAAAAGTATCTGGACACCTGGCTGCAAGTGACTTACAAGTTCGTGACGCCCCCCATCGGTAATGCTGGAATTCAATATGGTGTTGGCGCACCCTTAGTCTTGATGACAGCTTCCACTCTCACAGGCATACATTCAATCAGGTGCTGGAAGGTTTCTTGGGGAATGGCAGCCCATTCTTCACGGAGTGCTGCGCTGAGGAGAGGTATTGATGTCGGTCGGTGAGGCCTGGCATGAAGTTGGCGTTCCAAAACACCCCAAAGATGTTCTATAAGATTCAGGCCAGAACTCTGTGCAGGTCAGTCCATTACAGGGATGTTACTGTTGTGTAACCACTCCGCCACAGGCCATGCATTATGAACAGGTGCTCGATCATGTTGAAAGATGCAGTCACCATCGCCAAATTGCTCTTCAACAGTGGGAAGCAAGAAGGTCTTTACTTTAAATCATCAATGTATGCCTGTGCTATGATAATGCCATGCAAAACAACAATGGGTACAAGCCCACTCCATGAAAAACACGACCACACCATAACACCACCGCCTCCGAATTTTACTGTTGGCACTACACACGCTCACAGATTACATTCACTGGGCATTTGCCATACCCACACCCTGCCATCGGATAGCGACATTGTCTACTGTGATTCGCCACTCCGCACAATGCTTTTCCGCTGTTGAATCGTCCAAAGTTTACGCTTCTTACACCAAGCGAGGCATTGTTTGGAGTTTACCGGCATGATGTGTGGCGTACGAGCAGCCGCTCGACCATGAAACCCAAGTTTTCTCACCTCCTGCCTAACTGTCATAGTACTTGCAGTGGATCCCGATGCAGTTTGGAATTCCCATGTGACGGTCTGGATAGATGTCTGCCTATTACACATTACGACCCTCTTCAACTGTCGGTGGTCTCTGTCAGTCAACAGACAGGGTCGGCCTATATGCTTTTGTGCTGTACGTATCCCTACACATTTCAACTTCACTACCACATCGGAAACAATGGACCTAGGGATGTTTAGGAGTGTAGAAATGACGCGTACAGATGTATGACACAACTGACATCCAGTCACCTGACCACGTTCAAAGTCCGTGAGTTCCACGGAGCGCCCCATTCTGCTCTCTCACGATGCCTAATGACTACTGAGGTCGCTGATATGGAGTAGGTGGCAGCACAATGCACTTAATATGAAAAATTTATGTTTTTGGTGGTGTCTGGATAGTTTTGATCACATAGTGTATCTATCCAGTGTGTGGTCAACTACTGTTTTAAACTTGAGCCAGTGTTCCTCTACATGCTGAAAGTTTCAAGTTCCTCGTTGAGATATGACATTGCTGATTTTTTATTTAGGTTACCCAACATATATATATTTTTCTGCTTGTTTTATTCACCCTTTGTACTTTGGTAATCAGTTGCCACAACCAGTTGTGATCACTGATACCAATTTTGATGTAGACATCCTCAAAGAGGTCAGGTTTATTTATTGCCATTAGATCAAAAATATTTTCATGATGATTGGGATTCCAATCTGTTCTTGGTAGTTTTCAGATAAGACATTTAGTAAAGTTTCACATGATGTCTCATCACATCCACCACTAACGAAATTGTTATTTTCCCATTTAATTGGTGGATGATTAAAGTCTCCACCGGTGATTACAGTATGATTTGGAACTTATGTACAAGTGAACTGAGGCTTTCTCTCAACTTTTCAGTTATGTCAGGAGAAGAGTCTGGTAAGTGATGGAAGGATCCAGTTATCATTTTATGCCCATCGTGATACCGAGTCTTGCCGAAACCATCTCACATACATCTTCATTGTCTATCTTGGTGGATTTAAGTTTCTCATCTACTGCAACAAATACACCACCTTCATTTCCCATATGCCTATCCTTTCGACATGCACTTAAATTTTCCCCAAAAATGTCACTGCTATTAATTTCAGGTTTCAACCAGCTTTCTGTACCTAGTATTATGTCAGCTTCACTGCATGAGCACTTCAAATTCTGGCACTTTGTTACAAATGCTTCAACAGTTTACCATTAGGATTTTAATACTCTCACCTGTGGGAGTCATTTCTTTTGATCTTACACTGATACTTCTCGGTCTCCTACAACCATTGTTATTGGGATTGGATGGAGAGTCACCCAATCTAAAAAACCCTTGTGTGCACCCCACACACAGTCAGCTACCTGAGTACCAGCTGCTGATGTGTATTGAAACCTGACCTACTTAATGGACCCTACAGTTCTCAAGCCTAGCTTGGCACAGAACTTTCAAAATCTCTGGTTGAATCCCTCTACTCAACTCAGAACCAAAGAGCCACGATCAGTTCTGAGAAAAATGTTGCAAATTGTGAACTTCATTGAAATGCCAAGCACAAGGCTGGTCTTCTCAACTTCTCTGGCAGTCGTTGGAATGACTGAAGAATGATTTTGGAGCCCAAACAACAGGCATCATGCGTCCCAACATACGCCACAATCTGCAGTTGGTTGCACCCTGTTCCCTCAAGGGATGCTGGATAGTCTACTCAACATGTTGAATGAGGCCCCCAGGCATACACAATGGCGGCACCTGGTGTCCTTTCCTGTTATTTCCCTAGGTGAAAGATGTTGGACTGGACCACTCACTTGTCAGTACACCACAATGAAGAGTAAAACTAAGTAATGTTATTGATGTAAGGCCATAATGGTAGCTAAACCAGAAAAAGAGTATTTGATCTCTCGTTCATGTTTAATTAAAGCATATAACACAGCCCACAAACAATATCCTTAGTCTGGAATTTTTTTTTGCTGTTTGTGTATGCAAACATGATAGTGGACACTGAATTCAAAATTGGTCTATCTTATAGTTACAGAAGTACTCAAGGCACAAGACATCTATTTAATGCTGATGTGTGTTTCTAGACTGGCAGTTTCCTTCTTGCACCTGCAAAGGTCACTGATTTATTCTGACAAACACTGAATACATTTGTAGATGGTAATTCCATGTCTATCCAATGGAGCACTTAACCCAACCCACTCAGATTTCTTTTGAATTTGGTGCACCTAATGATACAGATGGTGGAAAACTATCAGCTGCACAGGTGTACAGCAGTTGGAAAGAAAGTTATAGGTCTGCAAAGTTTGGAAATTGTGTGAAATTTACAGGCCTCTATCTCAACATAAATGACTATAATTCTGGTTCTAACCCAGGTAAAGCAATGAAATTTGTTATCATTGAAAAAATTATGAGTAGAGCTTTACACTGGTACGCAACATGACGGGTTTCTAAGAATTTTCACGTTCAAGATCTTGACCTTAATCTTTGATCTTGTGTATCTCAAAACACCCCATCTTAATTTTTTTTTTAATATTGTATTGCTCCAATATGTTACTGTGCTCATGGTAAATATCAGTACGGTACACCAAAGGCATCATGCACAAAATTTATTTGCTCTACATCAATACACTAACAAAATGCAGTATGCAGCTATGTATGTCTTTTCCAGAATAGCATCCAATAACAGTCACAATTATTCTGTCCAATTGGTGAAAATTTCTTGCTGTGAACAGCCAGTCAGAGAGATTTTTTTCTTTCAACCAATCAGTAGCTTGTCTCATAGGTGTACTCAACCTGCAGTGTAAATTGCTGCAGTATTTAGTATAGTTTAAGTCAAAATTGTGTTGTTGCAAATCCATTTAAGAGGAATGTTCAGGAGTGAATAGGAAAAAAGTGTCCTGATGTACTGCTAGGTGGAAAAATTTGCAGCAAATGCAGAAAGCAAATATCACAAAACCCATAAATCCCTGCAGGTGTTGGCTCAGTTGTGCTTGGTACTTCCAAGAAAATACACAATGCAAGGTAAGACATTCTTTGAGAAAACTGTTCAACGTGCAAGTGATTTTTACTGTGATGATCATGTGAGCTGTGTGATTCCAGACAGAAAAGACTACATGTTTGTAAAAGAAATGTAATTAGAGTACATAAGCAGAAGCAGCTAGGGCACACAATCTTAAGAAATTATATGCATATTTTGAAGATACATACCAGGTAAGTATTGAATTCTCAAAATTTTGTGAGTTGCAAACAAAACACTGTGTTCTTGCGAATGCCAGTGAAGCCCATGCTGTTTGTGTATTCCACACCAGAATTTTAAGTTAATGATTGAAGGGTGTAAATCAAAAGAACTAACAAAGTGTAAACACACATTATCATTATAAAACATGTCTCTTAGGTGCGTGTCGTTATCGTCCAAGTGAGATGGGACTTACTGATTACCTGTTTGAACTGTTTGGTATGAACTGCAATGGTGAAATTACATGCAAATATTGGTTACAACGAGCATGGTAGTTCTAGAGACGGCAACAAAGTCAATAGATGATTGCATTAAGTTGTTTGTATCTCAAGTTTACAACAGCTCCTACACACATTCATTTATCATGCAGCAGCAGTCACAGTTGTTTTTAAGAACACTATGAAAGAACTCCAAGTAAATGGATATTTTGTTTGTGATTTTGCAGATTGGTTGATTTGCAGGAGGGGACCGAACAGCGAGGTCATAGGTCCCATCAGATTAGGGAAGGAAATCAGTCACGGCCTTTCAGAGGAACCATCCCAGCATTTGCCTGAAGCAATTTAGTGAAATCACAGAAAACCTAAATCAGGATGGCCGGAGGTGGGTTTGAACCGTCGTCCTTTCAGATGTTGCAGAGAATTACTCCTTCACCATTCACAATGAAGTTCAGGGATTTCACTGGAATAATTCACAGGTTACAATTCACTAATATGTTGCTTAGTACATACACAAAAATACTATGTGGAAATATCTGACTCCCTACAGCTTGTATTCTTTCCAGCAAAATTTTACAAATTTCATAAAATCTCACTTTCCAACTCCAAGCACACTTATTACTTTTGGTTGTTCTGCCCAATACAAAAATTAGTAGAGTTTCAAGGATCTATCATACCATCAGAAAGATTTTGATGTTAAAGCAGAATGGCATTTTTTTGCTACAGTCAGTGATAAATGACCTTGTGATGGGGGCTGCGGGGACTGTAAAGAGATTAGCCACAATTGCCAGCCTCAAGCAACCTCATGAAAACTATATTTTGACTCAACAGTTGTTTCAGTGATGCAAAGAAAATATTCCTTTGTGTGTCTTCCACTATACATCAACTTACCTTCGTGGTGAAGATGTTGACAAGCTAAAGCAATGTTTCAAGAATACAAGGACAATTCCAACTACCCAGAGGCTTCATTGTGCAAGACCTATTAACAAAGATATAGTAAAAGCAGACACATTCTGCTTCTTTAGAAAGGACAGGAAAGTAGGTGAATTCTGTTCACAGCATGCACATTGCCTATATGCAGTCATTGGTGGGTTGCAAACTTGTGAATTAACAAATAAGCACAGGCCAGCCTCTCACATCCACTTGGACCACCTCCATTATTTGTTTTTCCTGCTAAACCTGACACTTATGACAAGATGTGACATTCTTGCAATACTGGATCCAGTGACACCAGTTGGAAGGGCATACAGTCTCTCTGCATCAGATCTGGTGAATATTAACAATTTGATTGGAGTATTATGATATTTTTCCATGTTTTATTGCCTTTTCATTCAAGCAACACAGTAAATTGTTCACAATAAGTCATTTTTTTTTTTACAACACTACTTATGAATTACACTTTTTAATAATCTGTTTCATATTTATGTGCTGCCTTCTGCATTTTGGTGCTGTAGCTACACAGAGAAATTTGAGAATGATACCTTCGAAATGCCATCTTGATACTTAACACATTTATGGCAATGCAATATTTAAAAAATGAAAAAGAATTAAAGATGGTGTTTTGACATACATGATGTCAAAGGTGGCCAAACCAGACATGTTGTACATCAATGTGAAGCTCTACTAATTATACAAGTTTCATTGTTGTATCTCAATTAGAACTATAATTCTAGTCCTTTATGTTAAGACAGACATTTAAATTTAACACAATTTCCTGACTTCACAGACTTGCAACTTTCCTCACAGTTGTCATATACCTCTGCGAAATGGTAGTTTTTCCTCTTACATGTATCACTGGTACACCAAATTTGAAAGAAATCAGATGGTTAGCTTGAAAATGTCACTGTTCTGCACTGAATTGACATGGAATTACCCAGATATTGTCCACACAGCACTATCTTACAAACCAGATGAAGTTTGATTTATCTAAACTGGTATTTCACACAGCAAACACGCCACAAATCAGTGTATACAAGACAACAGTATAACCCCAATTTCATGTCCCTGGAACTAACATTTTTCCACTGTTTACATTTTTTTATCAGTTGATTAAAATTCTCAAAGTTCAGAATGTTAATTCTCACTCACTTCTGCATTATAAATTTTCAACCACTTACACTCAACAAAATGAAGTTGATGGATAGTGAGATGAAGAGTAACAAGGTATTGCCTTTCAAATAATGTTCACAAACTTTTTCGATCCCTGGTCAACCTAGTTCTAAATCTGTTCAACCCGTTAAAAGTGAGACAATTTGTGCCTTTAGTTCCTTGTGCCTCCTAACACTGGCAGACTAACAACTACATGTGTTTAGTGTTATTCACAGTTGCATTATTGATGTACAGGTTTGCCATGATCAGTTTAGTCTGAACAAAAGGAAAGTTGGCAACAAACAGTAACAATGGTACCACCTCTTCCCAATTATATACCCAGTAACTTCACAGATGTGATGCCTCTTGTGAATAATGTATGAACTATATGCTAACTATTGGCATATTCTGTAAAGAAATTAGTTAATATGATTTTCGGGGATATGTTATCAAGTGGTGAATGGTACACAGTGTCCTCTAATATACAGGGTGTTACAAAAAAGGTACGGCCAAACTTTCAGGAAACATTCCTCACACACAAATAAAGAAAAGATGTTATGTGGACATGTGTCCAGAAACGCTTCATTTCCATGTTAGAGCTCATTTTAGTTTCGACAGTATGTACTGTACTTCCCTGATTCAAATTGTAAATTTTCACAACCAACATGTGTGGGCTGACGAGAATCCGTACGCAATTGTGCAATCACGTCATCAACACAGATTTTCTGTGAATGTTTGGGCAGGCATTGTTGGTGATGTCTTGATTGGGTCCCATGTTCTTCCACCTAAGCTCAATGGAGCACGTTATCATGATTTCATACGGGATACTCTACCTGTGCTGCTAGAACATGTGCCTTTACAAGTATGACAACATGTGGTTCATGCACGATAGAGCTCCTGCACATTTTAGTCGAAGTGTTCGCACACTTCTCAACAACAGATTCGGTGACCAATGGATTGGTAGAGGCGGACCATTTCTATGGCCTCCACGCTCTCCTGAACTCAACCCTCTTGACTTTCATTTATGGGGGCATTTGAAAGCTCTTGTGTACGCAACCCAATGTACCAAATGTAGAGACTCTTCATGCTCGTATTGTGGACGGCTGTGATATAATACGCCATTCTCCAGGGCTGCACCAGCGCATCAGGGATTCCATGCGACGGAGGGTGGATGCATGTATCCTTGCTAACGGAGGACATTTTGAACGTTTCCTGTAACAAAGTGTTTGAAGTCACGCTGGTACGTTCTGTTGCTGTGTGTTTCCATTCCATGATTAATGTGATTTGAAGAGAAGTAATAAAATGAGCTCTAGCATGGAAAGTAAGCATTTCCGAACACATGGCCACATAACATATTTTCTTTCTTTGTGTGTGAGTAATGTTTCCTGAAAGTTTGGCTGTACCTTTTTGTAACACCCTGTATAGAGATACCTGAGGTGTTGGTTAGGATGAGACCAACATATCTAAATTTTACTGGCACATTAAGCTCTACCATGTCTTAAATAATTATACTGGGTGTATCAAGAAGAATCATACAATTTGGCAGGTCTACATTTCTGAAAAGTTTATTTTCATACCTATTCATAGGTGTTCAATATGCCCCTTTGAGATCCACAGCATATTTCAATGTGGCATTCAAAGTGTTCCCACACTGGAGCAAGCATGTCTTGAGTTACAGCTTCCACAGCTGCTGTTATGCCATGTCTCAGTTCATTCATTGTTAATGGAGGCACAGAGTCTTTTACAAACACTCAAACGAAATAATCACCTACAGTCAGGTCTGGTGACCTTGGAGGCCAGTAACGTAAGGCTGAATCATTTGGTCCAGTGCGACCAATCGAGCGATCAGAAATCCTTTGATTTAAATACCCCTACACTTCCAAATGCCAATGTGGCAGTGCCCCATCCTGTTGGTAAATTAAGTCGTTTTGAGTCAATCTCCAACTGTGGGAAAAGAAATTTCTCAAGCATATTGAGATATGTGCTCCATGTAAGTGTTCTCGGCAACGAAAAATGGACCATACACCTTTTCCTGTGAAACTGCACAAAACATTAAATTTTGGAAAGTCCCTCATGTTTTACAACTTTATGTAATTGTTCTGCATCCCATATTCTCACATTCACTGTTCACCTTTCCATGGAATGTTGCCTCATCACTAAATTTGGAAGAAAACTTTCACCCTCCATTTTGCTGAGAATGAAATAACTCCACATATTTGTCACCTTCATGAAGAGCTTTCAGTAGCTCAATTTTGTATCGTTCCATGTGTAAATGTCGACGCAACACACGCCAAACTGACATTGGGGGCATGTTGAGTGCAGATTTTTTGAGACTCCTTGAACTATGGTGGATTCATTCAACGTCCGTGTCAAACACTCTGGGATGGCCCAGGGATTTGATTTTACACAAACAACCTGTTTTTCTGAATTTTTCATACCTTTGTCTAATGCTCTGTGCTGTAGGACGACCCACACCATACCTAGTACGGAAGTCACACTTAACAGTTATTGTTGACCCACACAGCGCAAAACTTAAAACTCTTTCTGTTGTTCAGACACTATTTTTACTAGAACTGAAGTGGGCACACACTGCTGCTACCCGGCAGGGACCCTGTAACACTAGGAGTTTGCTCTTTCCAACAGTATGTTGTTCATGCATGTATCTTAAATAACATAATAGTTATGATTCTTGTGGATAAACCCTGTATTTCATTACCACCACATAGCTACATACATTTTATAGAAAGTAATTTGTCATTGTGTCTTACCTAATGTTGGCAGTCAACATCACCCATTGCCAACTGCTTTCTTATTCCACATTTTTCTTAACTAGCGTATGATGGCACAAGTTCTAAGGTTTTGATGCCAATATACATAATCTACATACACATTTATAATTGCTTTCAAATGTATTACCAGAAATACAGAAAGTTCATTAGTAGAAACTTAAAAACTAATCCTGGCCTTTTTGTGTGGAATTGTGAACTAAAAATGTTTTCATGAAATGTAAAACTTAAGAAATTACTGTCATTCGCATTTTCCTACTGTTCACACCATTTTCGTTAAGTCCCCTGAAAAGTGTAAAAGGGGGTTTCACTGTAAATTCTATCCATTGAAAGTGCAAAACAGATTTAGATATTTCTAAAAACAGTATATTTAAGTTAAATTGTGGACAGGTATTGCACAAAAAATAGATACAGCAATTCATTGGAAATTTTTTTACTTGCATCATCAGTAACATGGAGCAATGGAAGAAATGAGTTAAGTATCTTAACAAATGTCCCACTTTCCAGCACGGCAAAGCACTATACTGGTTCATAGAATTTTGCTGTATTAGAAATTGTTTTGGCAAACTCATTTGTAACAAAAAATACTTTTCTTTAGTAATATCAAATAAATAACTGCATTCACTACACTACAAGATATAAAAATGTGAGCATTCTTACAAAGCAACAAGATAAATGCAATAAACAATAAATTAAACATTAAAAACAATGTTTATAAAACTGGGATGGAGCAAATTACTACAGAATTAGAAACTTTTGGCTTAAAAATAACACCAAAAGCATAAAATTTTGAAAAACTATTTCAGTGACTTGGGTCTTATGATCCAAATATTTGTGCTAAGTAGATCTGGAACCTTTTGTACATCATAGGAATGATTGCAGCAACATAATGGAAGGCATACAACAGCTTTTATAGGGATGCTCCAACATTACCAACAAAATCATGAGAACTTTATAAAATATAATTAATTACTGTTAATTTGTTAGGAACATCCCAAAAGCTTATCCTCGTAAAACTATTTTACAGAAAATATCAGAATATATCAGTCTCTTTTTAATCTTACACTGGAACAGAACTATTACAGATGCACATATCACATCCACTCAGTCATTCACAACACAAAAATATGCAGACTCATTTCTACAATTCATCTTTGCGTGGTAAATCGTCATCTTCATCCTCTTCTTCAGCCTGCAAGCAGTGAAAAGAAAAAATATTAAAAAACAATAAAATGAAACCATACAGAAAAAATTACCAACCTCAGCACCTTCCAAAATTAAACAACTGAATGACATGTACAGATCCATTATTTGAAGGCAACGAATTTTCTTAGAGAAGCAGAACTTTATTCTCATATAGTAGCAACAATTTTATCAGTTTCACCACAATTTACACACACTACTGTACCCTTCTGTTGATCATCACAAAAAACAGTCCATTTTAACATTATGAATTTAATTCAATCACACAAATTCACAACAGCTACACATCTAAAATGGGGAAAGAACAAATTATATTGCCTTACTCTTGGAGGTTCTGACCACAGCTTTTGGAAAATGGAGTATTAATAAATTGTGGCATGAAGGTAATGCCCTATGTAAAAATAATGCAATCACAACTGCCCGACAGCAAATTTGGGTAAGAAATGGAAAGTCTTCAAGAATGCCTTTCTGAAGGTTTCGATCAAGAAGTCATAAGGGGAAATTTAATATATGACACTAAAGGGTTCTGGACCCCAAATTCTGAGTTAACCCACAATTAGCAGGATGTTTACTGACAATCCATCAGATTACAGTAAATCTGTTAGTACCTTATATTTTTAGCCGTCCATATTTTTGATCTGCACATGACAGTCATATTGAAATGTAAAGATTGATGAGCTTACAACTATTTAATATTTTTAATGTGTTCCTGTGGAAGAACTTTCAAATCATTCTTTCCCTTACATGCAAAATGTGCTTGTGTACATAAGGTAGCATTAGACAACAACCATATTTTACAATGATATACCCTGGGCATTAATTCTAGTACCCCTCTGACCAGTTCACACAGCGAAGATTGCATTCACTTAAGTAGCTGATCAGATTATTCTCAACTCATTTATCTAATATGTTATGTGACTATAGTAAAATAGATTTGCAATATTTCTGACATTTCATGAAAAACTGGATGCTGGTTTTTAATGGTTCACGAAGTAAGAGGGGGTTAATTCTAATAATACAGGTCACACCACTGACAATATCAACCAAATATACAGCTCTGTTTGAAAGAACCTTTTATATTCAGCATGTTTTCAGTCTATCACTCGAGATTTTTTTCCAATTACATATAAAAATCCAATTATTTTAAAAAAGACACCAAAACAAAAGAGGAAGTTATCTAAAAAAGTAATCACATTACGTAAAACACAAATGATAAGTTTTACCTCATCAGGAGCAGCTTGTCCATAGGTACCACCAGATTCCAAAAACTTTGTGAGTCCTTCCAGAGTTCTTTCACCGTTGTACTCTATGACCTACGAACAAAATAAACAAAACAGAATGAAATAAAGTCATCACAATTTTGTGCGGTGTGTGTGTGTGTGTGTGTGTGTGTGTGTGTGTGTGTGTGTGTGTGTGTGTTGAACCATTTTTTCAACTACAATATACAAAATATTTCAGTAGACAAATATGAATGAAGTTTCCTGTGTTAAGTTGTTCAGCTTTGCTCTAAGTATGTCTTCTATTAATAACTGAATTCATTCTGTATGGTTTTGTTAAATTTAATACATTACACAAATAATTACCTTGTTTTCACCTTTCGTGTAAAGTTTCAGTGTAGGAAAACTCGTTATCTTTGTATGCTCTAGTTCATTTGCTGTAGCATCCATTTTTGCTATCACAACACTGTCACTGTCTTTAAATTTCTCACCAAGCTGCAAAGAAATATTAGTTGTTGAGTCGTCGACATTTTAATTTATTTTTAAAGAGTAAACAATTTTCATAAACAAATGGTTACCTGATCATAAATAGGAGCAAGCTGTTTGCAGTGACCACACCATGGTGCATAGAATTCCACCAAGACATCTTTGGATTTATCAAATGCTATTTCATCAAAATTTGTTGAGACAAGAACCTTGACAGGTGTCTTGTCCCAATCATCAGGCAGTGTTTGAGAAAGCAGGTGTTGCTATAAACAAAACAAAATTATTACAAAAAAGAAAATAAATATATAAACACAGTTTGTGTTAACATTTTCCCAGACAGACCAAACTATTCATGTTTTTGTACATATGCAGCTCAAACATTATCTGACTGATTAGCACAGATGTAAATCACATTTCTGCGAGACTGGACAATATGCCCCCAATAAGAGGCGAAGTCCCACAGTATTGGCTGTATTGCCATTGGAACTTTTTAGTTCCACTTGGAAAATAGTTCATGGATTGCATCCATCCAAGGGATAGTATCATATGAACAGAAGCCAAAGTATTGCATACCTTGGTAGTCCGCGCTTGAGCCTCTTATTTCCAAAATTTGTAAATCACTTAAAGTTGCAATGGTTAAATATTGTTTTTAGACAATACACCCTTTTTATATACAGGAAAAAAGTTATTCAAATCAGTTCATAAATCAGACGGATGAAGAACAGTACAATAAAAACTAAAATTAACAGGAAAACAGCAAATGTTACACAGTAAAACTTCATCAAGTTTAACGTGTATACTTCCAAAGTCTTACTAAACTGTACATTTATTTTAGTCCCAAAGCATTCAATACTTTTTTAAATGCTAATTTTTTTGTACAAAACAGAATTGCTTAACACAGAAACAAAATGCAAATTTTAAGATGATCCATTAAACAATGGTTTTACCCGACAAGGTCAAGCATTCCAAATAAATGCTTTACTTGCATTACTTTCTACCAGTTTCAGTTGACTATTAGCACTTTAAGGGATACCATGATGTTGAACAAAAAGTGTGTGTCACTAACACTCAACAGTTTAAGGTAATTGAGGAGAACAAGAAAGAAACACCCTGTGCACAAAATAATGCTGCATTTAAAATTTAGTAAAACACAGATTTCTGATACTTTAAGAAACAAGGATAAGATACAGGACAAAGAGAGAAGAGAACGGGCAAACAAAAAAGGTAAAGATGAGATATGAAGAAACTAACAAGATAGTGTGGAGGGAGGGGTGGGGGTAGGGGGAAGCTACTTTGTCTGGAACCATGTTGCACAGTTAAGTTCCGGAAGTCACTACAGAGCTCGTAAATACAGTGTTTAAGGCATCTACAGGATAACTTGACAGTTACGAAGTGGAAGATAACACTGTGTGGAATGAGGTGTGGGGAAGCTGATGACCTGCAGGAAAGCTTAGCAATAGAATGGAAGACAATACTGTAAACACCAACTGCGAATTATGACCAAAAAAGATGTGTTCAATATTGATAAAACAGGACTTTTATTGCAGATTGCCTTCAAAATCTCTAGCAATTTGAGATGAAAAGTACACTGGCAGAAAAACGTCCACAGAAAGGCTCACTGTAACATTGCGTGGAAACACGCTAGGTGAAATGGAGAAGATACTGGTGACTGGTAAGGCAGCAAAATCACATTGTTTCAGAAACTTAAGATGGTAGTAAGCTTCCAGTCATATGGCGAAGAAATAAAAAGTCTGGATGGTGAGTGGTCTTACAGAAGATTGGCTGGGCTCTTTCAGTGCCAAAATGAAAACTGCCAAGTTCTCCTTTTCCTAGACAATGCAATCTGCCAACTAAGTTATCAACATGAGATTGGCTTGGTTCCATGTTCAACCAGCCACACACAATCCATGGACCAGGGGGGTTATTTACACATTCAAGTCCCATTATAGGCAATTGTTGATGCAGTCTCTTATTCTTAGTGTTAAAGAAGCCAAATGTGCATTATGCTCTTGCATGGTAATTTTCTGTCCTGGATGCTGTAAATTAGATTGGCTTGGCAGTAAGAGAAATAAAGCCCAAAACTTACCAAGTGCTTCAACAAAGTGGGGTTTGGAGGTCAAGAACATGTTTCTGTGTCCACTCGAGCTCGAGAAAATGCAGCAGCAACTGCTGAATTAAAATGTGGAACATTACATGTAGCGCAGATGACTACAGTCTAAGACTTTCTGTCAATTTACTCCACTTTTACTTCAGCAACAGATTTAATAGAAACCTACAACACAGAAGATGATCAGGAAGAAATAAAGGACGAAGAGGAGCAAAATAATGTCCCTAGCAAAATTACTATGCCAGAAGAAGCTAATGCACGCATAAACAATATTATCCCAAGCTGTCTGAACTATTGCATAGTGCAAAAGGAACTGCGAAGAAAAAATCTGAATGGTAAATACAAACAGGTTTCCATCCTTGATATGTGGTGGAAAAACTAAACTGTAAAGGAAATAAACATGGCAATAATATGTACATACATACAACAATAAATGAATTTAAAGTTAAAGAGAAACTACAGAAACACTGTATTATTTATCAATTAGTGTAACAGTCTAGTGTTCAGTTGTACAATACACTGTACAAGAACACCTACTGGGCGTGAGTGGAAGTACTTAAATGCATAATTAAAATTTGTACTTTTGTGCATGATACCTGACAAATTTTTATGTAGCCTAGTGGGTTTTGTGTAACCCAGAAACTTGTCCAATTTGGAAAATTACTTTAGTTCCATGCAATTCCAATTGGAGCACTTCTTCTATAATCTTTATGACATTGGTCTCTCACTGGCAATAAAGATTACGTGAAACTTCTGTTTTGTTATCTACTGCTAGTTCATGTGCCAAGTACACATTGTACATGTGCCTGTGTCCTACATCAGACAGTTTAAGAAACTAACCAAACAGTATACAGGGTGTCTCAAAATGTACACTGCAACTTTAATTGGTAATAGCATCCAAACTCGTTAAAATAGCCATGCTACATATGGCTTATGTGACAAACTCTCAAAGTTTTGGTTGTATGTTTCCCAGGTTTTGAGTGAAGCATAATGACAATGGGCCAAGAAAAGGCTCAGTGTGTGGAACAGTTTATTATGACCAAATCAGGCACACAGGTTGGAAGGAACTTGGGAACACAGTACAGAAAGCAATGACCATTGCGGACATTGATACACCAGAGGTATAGGTACTTTATGCAGACAGGAAATGATTTGAAGCATCATACCAGATGATATTCAACAACTGACTGACACACAACAGACTGGCAGGTGTGGTCCAATTACCTGGCTTCCTAGGTCAGGTGACATTACACTGATGGACTTCTTTCTACGGGATTGTGTCAAGGTCAGCGTCAGGGCCAGGGTCTACTGAACACCTGTCAAACCCACCAATGTTTTACAGATATAGATCATTATCGTCACTGCCAGAGCTGATGTTATGTTGTGCCAAGTGTGGCTAGAGCTCTATTACAGACTGGGTGTTAAGTGTGGCATGGAAGACACACATGTTGAAATTAATTGAATGCCATAAAAACTGTGAGGCAGTGTATAACATAATCCAGACTGTATCAATATCTTAATTAGTTTGGACACTAGAACACAAAAGCACCATACCTTTTGAAACATCTTTTACGTCAACTGTGAAACAACAAAAGTTACAGGCAACAGCTATGGAGTAATCCAGCATGATACGAGTACAGGGGAATGCAGTTACAACTTCCAACCACTATGACCGATCTTTATACAGCTAAGAGTTAAGACAGTCCATATTGCCTTCAGCTGTATCATTATGTAGATAATCTAGAACACCTTTGTATCACTTGTGGGCTCCAAAGTTATAACAATTGAAAAGAAATTAAACTAGTTTCCTATTATCTATGAAACAGTACAGTTTCCCCTGAAGTGTCATTGGAAATTTATTCCAGTAAGAAATATTAGGCAGCCACTGCCACTGGGAACTTTTAGGCTACAGATTAAGAATGCCTAATTTTTTCTTCAATGATTTATCTTCTCAAGAATAAGGCCATCAGGTTCTTCTTTATAATTAAATGGGCATTACACATAGTTTAATTACATAACAAAGAGGTCTTGCATTTTATGTGGAATCCTTCACTCTAAAGTAACTATAAGGAATAGTGGAATAAGTAGTATGCATAGCAGGAAAGAAACATCCTGTGGAAATATGTTCAAATTATGGACGGCAGAAACAAGTGAAAAACTTTTCCGCAAATGGCATCAGTATTTTATGTCCAATTAAAGAGATCATCCAAAATTATACCAGAGTTCTTTGAGAAGAATAGGAGAGACTGTGCAATTCTGAACTAATTCAAGTTTGACAGGATAGTTTACTTGGTATCTTTTGCATTTAGTTTAAGCCCCAGGTTCTGAACCCAGGAGACAGATGGCATTTAAATTGGAGGTCATAAAGTGTCAATGTGACCTCACTGCTATCTACAGCATATTTCTGGCCATCATTTATCTTAAGTAGTGCAGTGTGAGGTGTGGTGTTGTGTTTACAACACATCTTTCCCACTGAATTTGTATAATTATTCAGCCAGCTGATCATGAATATAACCAAGGGCTTTGGAAACAGTGAAGACAATGCTGATTAATGATTAATCACCAGATGATTTTGGGTTTCCGCCCAAAAGGATAAATCTGCTTTTCCACTGAATGGGCTATGTCCTGTGCCGAATCAACATTAAATAGGTTTGTGCTCTAGCATACGCAGTGTGCCATGTCTGCCCACTACTTCCACCAGGATGTTCGTGATCACTATCTGGATTTGGTTTATAACATCATAGACGACAACCAGATCATTTGTATCACTATTTTAGAAATTACCCAGCAAAATGAAGATATTCTTAGAACGAAAACAGTCTTAACACATTAAATGGGTGATAAAACAATGGAAGGATCAGGTTGGAATATCTACAATATTAGGAAAAGGATACACTGCTCCTCACCATAAAGACAACTCATTGAGTTTAAACAAGCAAACAAAAAGACTGTTACACATTTAGCTTTCATCAAAAGCCTTCATCAGAAAAGAAAACGCAAATGTTCACAAAAGCAGGTACACCTCACACACACAACCACTATCTCTGGCAGGCAGCCAAGCCACCAGAAAAGGTGCGTGAGATGTGCATGTTTGTGTGAATTTGTTTTTCTGACTAAGACTTTAGCTGAAAGCTAAATGTGTAACATTATGCCTGTCTGGAACTCTGTGTGCCATCCTTACAGTAAGTATTCATCTCTCCTTTTCTTAAGACTGTAAATGTGTAATAATACAGCACACGTGATTTTGTTTAAACATTAAAATTACAGTATTACCCTCACCAAAGAGGACATTTGACAAATCTGTTAATCCTATGACTGTCTAAATTTAATAACTTCACAGACCACCTCTTCGGCACTGTGGGGAACACATTCCAAATGCTAAACTGTTTGAAGAAAGAATCAGTGTGCAAAAATAAATAAATAAATAAATAAAATTAAAAAAAATGTACAGATACATCATAACCCGCCCTATTACTTCTCCCTGTACATTTATCTTTAAAACCGGATTTTTAAATACTATATGAAGTACCATACAGCAATGCCAAAAATCACTCAAAGGATGTTAAAGCAACATTTTCATACTTAGCTAACTCACCTTCAGATTACCATCAAGGAAGCCCTGTACAAAGTTCTTTATGTTATCTGCAGTTATTTCTGGGTCTTCTGGCTTATATTTGGCCATGTCTTCCTCCAAACGGATAAGACGCATTGCAGGTACCTCTTCCTTCTTCATACCGAAGAATTCTAGGATTCTCTGATGATCTTCCTCATCAGAATTAATGGAAACAAATAGCAACTGGAAACAAGGAATATTTTATTAATGACATGGATTCATTACTGTAAACCAACATATGGCACCAAGAACAAAAAAGTGTCTTTCACAAAGATTAAATAATTATGCATGATCTGCACTTAAGAAGTACAATTTGCAGAAGAGAATTTCATGCCATTATGAAATGAGCCTATAGACAATGTTTTAATGTAATTGGGTTCTCATCCTATCCAGCAAGCCTCAAATGATTTAGGGTTCTGGGTGACTTTTCCAATTCCCCACATTTCCTAAACCTCACCAGTCATTTTCGTTCATCCTCTTCCTTCCCCTTCAACTCTTCTGCAAGAATGGAGCCAGCGGCTCTGAAAGCTTTCACATTTCTGTAATTCTTATGCATTATTTCCTGCCGCCATGTGATGAGTAGATTCTTTTTACCAATCCAATGATATTATATTTTCAAAAACAGATTATTTTCTTTAGGACAATCTTTTAATGAGATTTTAACCTGGCTTTCCATATTCAATAACATCTGCTAAATGCAAAAAACAGAAAATTTATAATTTTATTTTAAAAGATGGACAATGGAAAACACTGACATATGCTCATGAACAGCATTAGCAGAAGGCACAGCCAGAAAGTTTGCCTCTAAAATTAAGTTTCTCCGGAACTACTACTCTCCAGTTTTTATTTGGAATTCACATTAACTTGCCATAGTATTGCAGTAAATGTGTGTATGATCTTTGAATCCACAGCTGTGATTAAAAAACAGAAAATTCAAAATAGCTACAGTAGGGTGTTATCTTGATACCAAAAAGGTAAGGACTTTTGAACAACTACATGTGACAATACACCATAGCCAAACGCTGCCATAAAAAAAACCAGTGGATTGAACTAACGCCAAAAGTGAAGCATTAACCATTTTTAATGGCAAGAATGGAGTTAACTTTCAGAGTTTTCTGTTCACAGGAAGCGAGTTACAGATGGACAAGTAAAATAGCTGCAAATTCAAAGGCTTCACTAGATGGACAAGTAAAATAGCTGCAAATTCAAAGGCTTCACGTAGAACATCCAGACACAATGGTAAAGAAATTCAAATACCATCAGGTTTATACGGAAAAGTATTGACTTTACTACATGGATTACCATGTGTTCATGTGTTTTGTCTGAGTCTATGGTGGTTTATCCAAGAAAGCTAAAAGAATCCTTATATGCCCGTGAAGTACCATGCTCTCTAAGTCAATCTAACATAACAGAATCAGGATGTATATGCTGACAACAAAAAATTCCCTGATTTTTCCCAGATTTCTCGGTTAAAAATACTCTTTCTCCCAGGGGAAAACAACCTTTCTCCGTGTTAAGTGACAGTGTGTGTTCCCTTGGAACTGCAAAACTTATCAATCCTTTGAATGGTTATTGATTTATACATGGGCGTAGAATTTCCTGGCACTTTAGTTTTCTGAAGTCAGGGAAAAAGATGTTTTGGAAATATCTTTAATGTGCAGCAACTTGTACGCTGTGTATTTTTGTATTACAAAAGTATACATTGTAATTCCACAAAACACCGCATGTTACTTTCCGAATAATTGAAATCAAGAGTTCAATGCGTTTTTGTAAGCCAGTCATAGCTCATGTCATGTAATGTAATCTCGCCAGCCAATGACAGCGGCTATTCAGAGCAAAGGACATGTGATGTAGTCAGACAACAGCAACATCACTTAAGCAGCACAAACAGGGGAAGTTAATACTTTAAATTAACATACATAGTGTTGCTACAAGAAAAGAAAAGCTTTTACATATAATATTTGTCTCTACGGTTAATAAGCTGCAACAGAATCTAAGCTTTCACATATAATGTTTATCTTTTTTGCACATGTTGTAATTTAAGATACATCACACAAACGTGCCAGTAAAATTTTTAATAATGAAATAAATGTCTGATTTAGGGTTCGAAATTCTTCTAAATGGCTTGTCATCAAAGAGCTGATTTTGAAATTAGAGTCAAATGCTCTAACTTGAGAAATTCATGGTACATTCTCGCACATAGTTCAACTTAGGTAATAGGAAATTTACTTTGAAAGTAACACTTTTCAAAGCACCATTCGCAATATTTTCCTGCAATCTGTTAGAAACAGGCTCGTTTTAGCAGTTGCCAGAGAGCGCAGATAACAGGTATCATTGCACTTGCGCAGCTACCATGACGTAAAACATTCGTGTAAAACATTAAAAGTTAACTGGTTATGGCAAGGAAAGTTTCTGAAGAAGAGAAATTTGTTAACACCAAGTATAGATTTAAGTGTCAAAAGTCTCTTCTGAACGTATTTGTACAGAGTGTAGATACGTATGGAAGTGAAACATGGATGATAACTAGTTAAGACAAGAAGAGAATAGAAGCTTTCTGTACTGAATAGAATTGGGGAGAAGAGGAATTTGTAGCACAACTTGACTAGAAGAAGGCATCGGTTGGTAGGACATGTGGTGAGGTATCAAGGGATCACCAATTTAGTATTGGAGGGAAGCATGTAGGGAGACCGTGGGATGAATGCACTACGCAAATTCAGAAGGATGTAGGTTGCAGTAGTTCTTCGGAGATGATGAGGCTTGCACAGGATAGAGCAGCAAGCAGCATGGAGAGCTGCATCAAACCAGTCTCTGGACTGAAAACAACAACAATATAATTAAGGATGTTTTTCTGTGTACTATTTTATTTTTTCCAACAAAGTGAAGCACAAAAGGGCATTTTTCTCAGAAATCAGAATAAGGTGATAGCCCACTTTATTACTCTAGTATCTGTAAATAAGTAAGAAAATTTTGTTCAGTGTAAGAGATGCAGAAATTACCTTTTCCCGGAAGTCCTTGGCAGATTCACGAGCAGCATCCAAGTATTTATCAAAATGTCCAGCCTCCTTCGATAAGAATATAAGAAGATGGCTCTTAATTTCACCACCAAAAATTTTCTGGGCAGTATCATGATTGAATTCCACTACTAGTGGAAGAGACTGAGCTGCCACAAATTTCTTTATGGCTTGTTCTGTTACCTCACCATCCATGACAGCTTTGCCTTCATCAAACTGAAAAGGTAGGATTTTTCATTAGTGTACAATGAAAACTGTTTCTTCTAAAATAGGTGAAAACTGACAAAACAATTGTTACAACAGAAGTTGTCACACGTACTTCAAGTCAAACAGGTAATTTGTTGAGAAATGTATTTTGCTTTTATCAACTTTAAAGGAAAAAACAGCTTCATAGAGCTTTTCAACGAGTAGTTCTAAGAAACATCTTACATATTTTTAACATCACATCTTTAAACATATACCTTTTATTTTTTATAATATTGTCATCAATTGCACTGTATTCGGAAAATACCTCAGAAGATCTACATCTATATACATACTCTGCAAGCCACAATATGGGATATGGCAAAGGCACTCTCAAACAGAGCAAGGGAAAAATGTCTATATGCTTCCATACAAGCTCTGATTTCTTACCTTGTCTTCGCAGTGCTTACACAAGATGTATGTTGGTGGCAGCAGAACCGTTATGTAGCCTGTCACAAACGTCAATAGTGTATCACGAAAAGAATGTCTCCTCCCCTCCAGGTATTATCATTTTAGTTCACTGAGTGTTTCTTTAATACCTGCATGTTAACTTAATCTACCAGTAACAAATCTAGCAGCACACCTCTGACCTGCTTTGATGTCGTCCTATCATTTAAAGCAGAAAAGGGTCTACCACACATGGGTTCTAAAATGCACACCTTGCGAGCTATGTGCACTTGTTCAGTGGGGCTGATGTTTTTTGCAGTAACAAAAATGAATAAGGGCTCATAGTTCTTAAGATTCGAATTTTAGATCCTAAATCTACTAGACTAATTTTGCTTCAAATAATCGGTCCAGTCATATCCTTTAATACTGATCATTCCTTAGAGAGACTCTGTAGATGAGCTACATCTGGCTAGAATCCTCCCAATAAACCAATAGCAATATTTTGTCTTCTCTACAACTCACATGGCTTGCTTGTTTAATTTCATTTCAATTTGTAATGTTACACCTAAATATTTAATCGACATGATTTGTCAAGCAGCACATTACTAATACTGTATCCAAGCAGTAAAAGCTTGCTTTCCAACTAACCTTCAATTATCTACATTTTCCCCACATTCAAAGCAAACAGCCATTCATTTCTCAAACTAGATATTCTGTCCAAGTCATCCTGCAGTCAAATATGACACTGTCTCTTACACTACAGCATCATAAGTAAACAGTTGTGGACTGCTGCTCACCCTTATCTGTCAGACCATTTATGTACAAAAACAAGAATGGTCCATCACACTTCCCTGAAGCACTCTCGACTATACCCTTGCCTCTGATTACCACTCACCACCATGTACAACACACTATGTTGCACTAACTTAACGAGTCTCTAAGCCACTCACATCTAAGAACCTGTCTCATGTACTTGGATCTTTATTAACAGCCTGCAGTGTGCACTGTGTCAAACTGCTTTCCAGAAATCTAGGAATACAGAATCTGCCTCTTGCCCTTCAGAAATTGTTTGCAGGTAATTGCGTGAGAAGGGGCAAGATCAGTTTTACCCGAGTGACATTTTCTAAATCTGCACTAATGTGGACAAAAGCTCTTCTGTATCAAGGCAATTTACTAAACAAACTTTGAATTTGCAGTAGATTTTATGTATATTGGTCTACAACTAAACTGGCCAGAGATCTCGCTCGCATCTCCAAATCTGCACCTGCAGTAGGTAGAGTGAATGGGAAGTAAGTGCTCCTCTAGCCAAACAGCCGGTCTCTTCATTTCCCAGGACACCCAGATGACTTGGGACCCAGATTAAGAGCAATGAGAAGGCAGCGTAACAATGGTCAGCAAAAAGGTCATGAACAGCGAAGACCGAAGTGTAGCAAGAATACCATTGGTCAGCAGCCTGCTCACTGAATCAGTACATATTAAAACATTATCATAGGAGGCAAGTTTAATACAATGGAGGGCTCTGGTAACAGCTGTCAACTCTAACACACTGCAAATGGCATTAAAACTGTTGGTGCAAAAACATCCTGGAACTCTTAAGAACTAAGGTCAGAGAGGCTGAAAGGTCACGGGATGGGTAGTTGGGTTGGGGGCCGACAGCTTAGGATCTTCGAAGAGAGTAGATCTGGGCAGGGGAAAGTGAGGTGCATTCAAAATAGTACCCCCCCCCCCCCCTTTCCCTCAAGGGCAGAGGTATGTGGTATGATCAAGGAATTGACAAATGGTGATTGAATAGGAGACCATGAGGTGGTACCATCAAATCTTAAGAGGGAAGATCCCCACTTTGGCAAGGAGACTATGGGACTAGTCCAGAAAGCACCAGTGGCCATACACATGCCTCCGTGGTGGATAGGGTCTAACAGTTTAAAAGCTGAAGGAGCTACTGAGCCATATACCTGGTAAACATAGTCCAAAACATGGATACAAGTAGCATGATCTTCACCCCAAGATGTTGACACAACCATAGAGATAAAACCTGACAAATAAAAATCTGTAGGGGCCTCAAATGGCCCCAGTCATGGAAGGTAAGTAAAATGTGATGATGCCAAAGCTGTGTTGTGCATCTTACACAGATAAAAAAATTGCAATATGATGGCATTTAGGAAAATGCCTGTCAGACTACTGCTTCTCATCTAAGAAGCTGGATGGTCATGGCTCGACCCTCCCAGAAGCCACATTGATAGGGGTACAAAAGGCCCCAAGATTCGAGAACCTAGCACAGTCTACAGGCAACTATCTTACAGAGCATCTTACGGAGTACACTGGTCAGGCTAATCATCCAGTAACTGTCAAGAGATGTTGAGCTCTTGTGTAGTTTAAGGAATGGGACAACTATACATCTTGCCATTGCAAGAGGAAGGCACCTTTGAGCCATAGGCAATTGAAGACCAAGTAGATGTTGCCGTATCTGATTGCGAATTGAATATGAATGTGGGGTTGCATCAGGGGACGAAGCAAGAACACGAAGTAGTTCCCGTCAGTGAAGGTTTCATTATAGGACTAATCGTGGTACGGAGTGAAACGTAAGAGGTCTTCAACTTGTTGCTTCTATAGTAGAAATGTAGCCAGATAGGAAAAGGACACCAATACTGTCGCAAAGTGGGTTACAAAGCGTTCCGCAAGAACCAATGCATATGTACAAAGACCACTGTAGGACAACAGTTGTTTATCATTGGCAGACCGTAAGACCACGAAGTTCAGCCCAATTTCTTGGTCCAACTTTTCACCAGCTGACAGTAGAAAGAGGGGGCTTTAAAAAGGGAATTGCAGTTCCAACAGCGTGAACGATCATTTCAGATGCCTTGCACAACCTCATCAATACAACACAACAGATGTGGCAAATGTAACAACAGGTACATACAAAGGCCAGCTGGCTCTGAAGTGCACAACATGGTTGTCAGTCTGGAAGTGGCAAGGAAACTACAGGATCATCAAGAAGTGGTCACTGTCACAAAGGTTATCATTTAATGACCAATGTAGCAAAGCCACAAAATTTGGGGAAGAGATCATTCAATCTCTACCTGAAAAGATGCCATGAGGAACAATGAATTGAGGAGGAGAACCATCACTGAGGAGCCACAGATAATGGTATGT
The DNA here is from genome assembly GCF_023898315.1 of Schistocerca nitens. Taxonomy (NCBI): domain Eukaryota; kingdom Metazoa; phylum Arthropoda; class Insecta; order Orthoptera; family Acrididae; genus Schistocerca; species Schistocerca nitens. The sequence goes on from NC_064617.1 coordinate 212,677,516, forward strand.
GACACTACCAGATTAGACAGCCCCTGCTGGACAATGTGGTACTCTCCCCAGGGAGTGGTGTGTATTAATATCCCCAAGCAGGAAAAAAGGGAAGAGTAGAAGGATGTTGGGTTAATATGGTCAATTCAAATAATTAAGTGGCTTACCTGGGTATAGATAAACACTGCAAATAATAATTGCCGAGGTCATGTACAGGAACACCGTTACTGCTTCCAACGAGGTACAGAAGGGAATTCATTCACTGACTACATCTGAATGAATCAATGTACAGGCCCCTCCAGATACCCTCTCAATAACAGCATGGTTCCAACAGAACATACAACAAACACAAAGCATCTGAGAATGGTCATCAGTTAAGTGCATTTCTTGGGGAGCAATGCAAACTGCAGAAGAAGAAGTAAGAGGGTGTAGTTCTGGCAGGTGACAGTAGTACTCATGACAATTCCAAAATTATTGTGTGCCTAGTGGGCAGGTTATACGTGAAAGGGGGCCAGGAGGACGTCATGCAACAGGATCATCCACTAGGATGGAAAAACATCCACAAACCAGATCAAAATCTGTAAATGTAGGCAGATATGGTACAGCCAGACCCACCAGAGGAGCCTTCTCTTAATTCTTATTCTTCTTTCCCTTCATACTTTGGTGGGTAAGGTTCATTCAAGGGGCTAACCACATTGAGCAATGAGACAGATGAAGAGCAGACAAGCCTGGGATCCACAGGCCCTGCCTCTCGCATCCACTGTTGGTGCTGGGCCTCTGTTCCAGGTGTTGCAATGGAAAGGCATCCTGAGAGGGAGCCCTGTCACCTGTAAACACTAAAGAACAACACTTCTCCACCCAGGTGCAGGAAGTGTTCTCATAGGAGGTACCGTGGGAGTGGAAGGTGATGGGAGAACTGGTTTGAGGAAAGCAGATGTAGGGAGGCAATGATGATTATGATAGTGTAATTGACTGTCATATTCCAAAGGATGTACATGTTCATCTTTCTTCTGTGTCCCAGTATGTGACAGACAGAGAACAGATTTTTATTCCTGGATCTTCTGTTCTTTCTTGAAAACTGGACAAACTGGTGAACGTGGAGAGTGATGTTCCACACTGTTTACATTGAAAAGTCAGTGTCCAAAGGACTATCTGTGGGGTGATCATCCACAGTTGCCACATTTTGGGTCCGTTGTGCAGGATGGCATATGCTTAATTCATAAAGTGTTGTAAGCAATTTCCTATGTTGAAGGACTGCTTCACTTCAGGATCCTGCCAATAAAGCGCAATCTAGAATTCACCTTATCCGTTACTTGTGTAATCTGATCGTTCCATTTGAGATCATTTCAAATAGTCACACCCAGATACTTGACAGATGTTACTGCTTCCAAAGACAGGGAATTTATTTTGTACTCTTACATTAATGGGGATTTCACTTTGTTATACGTAGTAGGTTACACTTACTAATATCATGAGATAACTACCTGTCATTACACCACGCATTTATTTTCTGCAAATCCTCATTGATTTATTCACCACTTTCATGTGATACTATTTGCCTATAGACTACAGCATCATTGGCAGACAGTCTAATGCCGCTGTCAATACCATCAACCAGATCATTTATGTAAATCGTAAAAAGCAGTGGATCTATTACGCTGCCCTGGAGCACATCTGATGTTACACTTGTTTCTATTAAAGTCTCCCCATTCAGGATGACCTACTGCTCTCTGTCAGAAAACTTTCTATTCAACCACATATGTCATGCGGATAGACCGTAAGCAGATCCAAGCACATTCGATGCAAAGAAGACCATACAATGAAAAGACAGATGGAAAAAGAATAGGTGTATAGACTTGCAGCACAGCACAGCACAGCACATAAAGAGAAGTAGCACTGCAATAGGTGGAGCCCCATGGTGACCAAGCATGTACTCACAAGACAACTAGAGCCCATGGGGTTCTATAAACATCCTTGCCAACTGCAATTAATGTTGCCCACCCCCTCCCCTCCATGATGTCTCACCTGTCTTATTAATTACATTTCAGTCTTTGTTAAATATTTTGGAGCCTTCTGCAATGAGTTTCATCCAGCTCTCACTTTAGATTATAATTTGAATGCAGCAGCTTTCCTGAATGGTGGTAAAATCTTGACTTTCAATCATCATACTATTTATTTTACAATCTGAATACTGACTGACAAACATTTATCAGATGGGCATTCCACATGTACTTTGTTATATGAGTAGCTGCTTTGTAATTTTAGCACCTATGGTTATCAAAGGTAATGCTACAATTCTGCCAACTGCTCCCCTCCCCCCTCCCACCCAAATACAGGTACAGAAATCTGCAGCCAAGGCTCATTGCATTGATAATTTCTAGTTGAGAATTCTGCATTAACACGTTCACTGCCACTGTAATTGGCCTTGCTTTGCCACGTAACCAATATTTTTCTTAATAGAATCTGAAAATATATTGCTAAAAGTAATATAACATGTATTGATTTTATAAGTACACAATCAAATTTACTCTCGTGAATCAAAGTTGTTTTGGGGCGCACTAAGGCGTCAGTGGCATATCAGGCCATATTCTGTAGCGGGTGGCCGTGGACGCGCCAATGCGTCTAGTGTATTGTTCCTGGTTAGTGTGACAGTTTAGGTTACTACAATTTCATTTTATATTCATAAATGAAACGAAACATCCTACTGACAAACGACATATTTATTGGACAAAAAATATAGTAGAAACATTCAAATACAAACACAAGATCTCGAAGAAACTTCTGAAATAAAATGTATGTCAAATCTAAGAAAAATACAATCTAGAGCTTTATCCATTACTCTCAAACAAATAAAATAAATACAAAGTTTAAGAATAGTACCGACACATAACTGTCGAAAAATAAATGAGCAACGAAAGTGCTATCTGCCTTTAGAGGTGGTGAATAACACAACAATTCAAACAATATCCTGCTTTATTTGGGCAATCTAGGCACTCGTAAATCGTGTCTGTTCGTTGTCCACGGCTGGCGCATGATCTGCACTTTTTTCGCGGTGTTTTTGATTTTCCATTTGATTCTCGTTTTACCACAACATGTTGGGGATTTCTGACTGGCCGTTCTACCTGCTTTCGTGGCAATAGTGCTCTTATAATACCGAGTCTAAATTCTTGGAGGGGCATTTTTGTGCCACAATATTTATTGTGTAGGGCATGTGCGTTTGTCAGTATCATTTCCACAACGTGGATAAAAAGTTTCTTGTACCAGCGTATGGTTTTGCGTTCCGAGAGGTAATATGATAACATCTGATCGTGCCGATCAACTCCCGCCATAAATTTATTGTAGTTTACAATGGCCAAGGGCTTAGATTTCTTCTCCTTTCTTTTGGTTTCAACCTCAACCATTTCATTTGTAAATGCATTAGAAATGTAGCAAACCTCCCTCTTATCACGCCACTTACCTATCATAACTCCTTCCGCAAATCTGGCAACGGCTTCACCTTTTCGTAGTTTTGCTTCCTGTATTTCCTTGGGTGTATCCTTCCTATTCGCCCTCAGAGTTCCCGTGCAGTGGGTCTTCTTATCCAGGAGCAGCTTTGCCAATGCGAAGCTGTTATAGTAATTGTCCATGTACACATGGTGACCAGCATTCAACTTTTCATCTAGTAAATGAAGAACAATTTTTTGCGCATGGCCTCTTCCTCCTAAATCGTCCAGCATGCCAGTGTATACCGCGAATTTTAGGACCATTCCAGTGGGAGTTGTCAAAATATATAGCTTTATGCCATATTTGTGCTTTTTGTTTTTGATGTATTGGCGGAAAAGTAATCGTCCACGCCAAAGGATCATTGATTCGTCCAGAGACAGTTCCCGTCCAGGGTAGTAAACTTGGCACATCCTTTCATTGAAAAAATTGATAACGGGACGTATTTTATACAACCTGTCGGATGGTGTTGGTTTGCCCTGTTTTGGATTTTCAGAAAAGTGTAATGCACGTAGTATTAGCAGAAAACGATTTCGTGAAATACTATCGGCAATTCCTTTCACGTTGAATAAAGCGTCCTTTTTCCAATAGTCCTGCAAATTCCTCATCTTTACATTTCCCATGTGCAGGAAAACTCCCAAGAACACTAACAATTCGCCAACAGTCACATCTTTCCAACAGTTTATTCGTGATTGTCCTTTGGTTCCCGCAGAAAGGAATAATTCAATCGCGTTTCGATTTGTTTCTTCTACAACTGTCAATAGAAATTCGTCCGTCAGCAAAAGACGAAAATAATCTAAGGGAGTGTTTTCCGTCGGTTGAATAAGCAGTCCCTCTTTTTTTATAAATGGGCAATTTATCATTCCAACTGGCTCTCTTTCCCACGCAACAGTTGTATCAGCTGCGTTATCTCTTGTTACCACTCCTTCTGCCATTTCCCTGTCGCTAGGATTCACAGCCATTTCTACAGTCTCATCTAAAACAAACTCGGCTCCGTCAGACTCTTCACTGGATTCCACGCCGTCCTCCTCACTGGCCAGTTCCGTTTCCGAATCGCTTTCTTCTAATATTCGTAATAATTCCGCATCCGTTAGTTTTTGTACGTTTCTTGTGTCCTGTGTTTTACGTTTCTTAGGTTCTGAAGGGCCCGCCGTGTCACGATTGTCTTCCATTTTCAGTCCCACAACAGAGAAAAACTGTAGGGAAAACACACGAACCGCACCCGCAAAAATTGAAAACAATACGTTCTTAGAGTGCCTGCGCAATGAACCACACCGAATGGCTGTGCCCGACTAAACTGTGGCGCTGAGAAACAGCTGAGTGTCTCGCCGCGCAGGCGCGTCGACGGCATATGCACTAGTATCGGCCGGACGCGCTGGTGCGCCGATGGCAGTGAACGTGTTAAGTGCAGAATGAGATTATACAACATTTCATTTTTATCTCCAGCAAGCTAAACGAAGGACATGAAATAATGGTTACAAATAAACAGTTGTCACATGTACTTCACGTCAACATGTAATGATGACTTTAGAAGAAACATGTATTTTACTTTACCAACTTAAAAGGAAAAAACCTGCTATAAATGAACAGATTTTCAACGAGAAGTTGGAATAAAAATACTTAACGTATTTTTAACATACATTTTTAAAAGCTTACCTTCTTAAAAAGTATAATATTGCCATCACTTGCACTGTATTCAGAAAATACATCATCAGATGATGATATACCAATAGGATGATCATCAATTGTTGCAGCAGCTTCCAGGAATACCTTTGCTGCTGACGAGCCCTGGTCCTGAAACAAGCAGCACTTCAGTTAACAACTATCCCATGATCAGCAACATAAAATTCTTTTAAGTCTTAAATCAGTTCTTCTTAGAGGAAAATTTTAACCTTTTCACAGATAATCAACTAAGATTAGTCATCATTTGTGACTCAGCAAAAAATTAGAAGTAATCATCCACAATTTACCTTGAAGAATCCCACAACAACAACATTATCACCATCAATGAATGACTTTGCCTCCTCCACAGATCCAAGTTCCTTAGCTACAGGTCCAGTTTTCTTTAACAACCAATTAACAATATCATCAGATGTTCGTCCACCTAAAAAAGAAAGTAAGATTAACATACTGACATCCAAAACTGAATTTGTGAGAATAATGTACTCAAGAGTATTTCACATCTTGTGTAAAAATCTCTATTGGCCTGTCTGTAAATGCAGTACAGGTAATATTTAATAAAACTGTGATCAGACTGATGTGAACAATGCATTTTAGATGTCAACAGCTACATTGAGAGTGCACTACCACAGAAAAAGTACACTGTTGCCACTGTTTCATGAAACATTTCAATATCCTGTTCTATCTCTCACAGATGACAGGGTTATAACTGTCATATAGTTAATGTCAAATTTATTTAATGTGTTCCGTGATCCTTCATAGAAGTATTGCACACAATGAATTAATTTGTGATACTTTCTCAATATCTCACATTTCCGGTGAAGGGAAACTACACGAAATAAATATACAACATTGTATCCAGTGCATCCTATTCCACCCATCCCAAGCCGGCATATCAATTCAGTATTAGTTTGAGAAACATCTAATGGATATTGACAAGTAATACTTCTACTCAAAGCCATGTTGTTGTTGTGGTCTTCAGTCCTGAGACTGGTTTGATGCAGCTCTCCATGCTACTCTATCCTGTGCAAGCTTCTTCATCTCCCAGTACCTACTGCAACCTACATCCTTCTGAATCTGCTTAGTGTATTGATCTCTTTGTCTCCCTCTACGATTTTTACCCTCCACGCTGCCCTCCAATGCTAAATTTGTGATCCCTTGATGCCTCAAAACATGTCCTACCAACCGATCCCTTCTTCTAGTCAAGTTGTGCCACAAACTTCTCTTCTCTCCAATCCTATTCAATACCTCCTCATTAGTTACGTGATCTACCCACCTTATCTTCAGCATTCTTCTGTAGCACCACATTTCGAAAGCTTCTATTCTCTTCTTGTCCAAACTAGTTATCGTCCATGTCTCACTTCCATACATGGCTACACTCCATACAAATACTTTCAGAAACGACTTCCTGACACCTAAATCTATACTCGATGTTAACAAATTTCTCTTCTTGAGAAACGCTTTCCTTGCCATTGCCAGTCTACATTTTATATCCTCTCTACTTCGACCATCATCGGTTATTTTACTCCCTAAATAGCAAAACTCCTTTACTACTTTAAGTGTCATTTCCTAATCTAATTCCCTCAGCATCACCCGACTTAATTTGACTACATTCCATTATCCTCGTTTTGCTTTTGTTGATGTTCATCTTATATCCTCCTTTCAAGACACTGTCCATTCCGTTCAACTGCTCTTCCAAGTCCTTTGCTGTCTCTGACAGAATTACAATGTCATCGGCGAACCTCAAAGTTTTTACTTCTTCTCCATGAATTTTAATACCTACTCCGAATTTTTCTTTTGTTTCCTTTACTGCTTGCTCAATATACAGATTGAATAACATCGGGGAGAGGCTACAACCCTGTCTCACTCCTTTCCCAACCACTGCTTCCCTTTCATGCCCCTCGACTCTTATAACTGCCATCTGGTTTCTGTACAAATTGTAAATAGCCTTTCGCTCCCTGTATTTTACCCCTGCCACCTTCAGAATTTGAAAGAGAGTATTCCAGTCAACATTGTCAAAAGCTTTCTCTAAGTCTACAAATGCTAGAAACGTAGGTTTGCCTTTTCTTAATCTTTCTTCTAAGATAAGTCGTAAGGTCAGTATTGCCTCACGTGTTCCAACATTCCTACGGAATCCAAACTGATCTTCCCCGAGGTCAGCTTCTACCAGTTTTTCCATTCGTCTGTAAAGAATTCGCGTTAGTATTTTGCAGCTGTGACTTATTAAACTGATAGTTCGGTAATTTTCACATCTGTCAACACCTGCTTTCTTTGGGATTGGAATTATTATATTCTTCTTGAAATCTGAGGGTATTTCGCCTGTCTCATACATCGTGCTCACCAGATGGTAGAGTTTTGTCATGACTGGCTCTCCCGAGGCCATCAGTAGTTCTAGTGGAATGTTGTCTACTCCCGGGGCCTTGTTTCGACTCAGGTCTTTCAATGCTCTGTCAAACTCTTCACGCAGTATCTTATCTCCCATTTCGTCTTCATCTACATCCTCTTCCATTTCCATAATATAGTCCTCAAGTACATCTCCCTTGTATAAACCCTCTATATACCCCTTCCACCTTTCTACCTTCCCTTCTTTGCTTAGAACTGGGTTTCCATCTGAGCTCTTGATATTCATACAAGTGGTTCTCTTCTCTCCAAAGGTCTCTTTAATTTTCCTGTAGGCAGTATCTATCTTACCCCTAGTGAGACAAGCCTCTACATCCTTACATTTGTCCTCTAGCCATCCCTGCTTAGCCATTTTGCACTTCCTGTCGATCTCATTTTTGAGACGTTTGTATTCCTTTTTGCCTGCTTCATTTACTGCATTTTTATATTTTCTCCTTTCATCAATTAAATTCAATATTTCTTCTGTTACCCAAGGATTTCTATTAGCCCTCGTCTTTTTACCTACTTGATCCTCTGCTGCCTTCACCACTTCATCCCTCAGAGCTACCCATTCTTCTTCTACTGTATTTCTTTCCCCCATTCCTGTCAATTGTTCCCTTATGCTCTCCCTGAAACTCTCTACAACCTCTGGTTCTTTCAGATTATCCAGGTCCCATCTCCTTAAATTCCCACCTTTTTGCAGTTTCTTCAGTTTCAATCTGCAGTTCATAACCAATAGATTGTGGTCAGAATCCACATCTGCCCCAGGAAATGTCTTACAATTTAAAACCTGGTTCCTAAATCTCTGTCTTACCATTATATAATCTATCTGAAACCTGTCAGTATCTCCTGGCTTCTTCCATGTATACAGCCTCCTTTCATGATTCTTGAACCAAGTGTTAGCTATGATTAAGTTATGCTCTGTGCAAAATTCTACAAGGCGGCTTCCTCTTTCATTCCTTCCCCCCAATCCATATTCACCTACTATGTTTCCTTCTCTCCCTTTTCCTACTGACGAATTCCAGTCACCCATGACTATTAAATTTTCGTCTCCCTTCACTACCTGAATAATTTCTTTTATCTCGTCATACATTTCATCTATTTCTTCATCATCTGCAGAGCTAGTTGGCATATAAACTTGTACTACTGTAGTAGGCATGGGCTTTGTGTCTATCTTGGCCACAATAACGCGTTCACTATGCTGTTTGTAGTAGCTAACCCGCACTCCTATTTTTTTATTCATTATTAAACCTACTCCTGCATTACCCCTATTTGATTTTGTATTTATAACCCTGTAATCACCTGACCAAAAGTCTTGTTCCTCCTGCCACCGAACTTCACTAATTCCCACTATATCTAACTTTAACCTATCCATTTCCCTTTTTAAATTTTCTAACCTACCTGCCCGATTAAGTGATCTGACATTCCACGCTCCGATCCGTAGAACGCCAGTTTTCTTTCTCCTGATAACGACGTCCTCTTGAGTAGTCCCCGCCCGGAGATCCGAATGGGGGACTATTTTACCTCCGGAATATTTTACCCAAGAGGACGCCATCATCATTTAATCATACAGTAGAGCTGCATGTCCTCGGGAAAAATTACGGCTGTAGTTTCCCCTTGCTTTCAGCCGTTCGCAGTACCAGCACAGCAAGGCCGTTTTGGTTAATGTTACAAGGCCAGATCAGTCAATCATCCAGACTGTTGCCCCTGCAACTACTGAAAAGGCTGCTGCCCCTCTTCAGGAACCACATGTTTGTCTGGCCTCTCAACAGATACCCCTCCGTTGTGGTTGCACCTACGGTACGGCCATCTGTATCGCTGAGGCACGCAAGCCTCCCCACCAACGGCAAGGTCCATGGTTCATGGGAAAGCCATATGCCATGCAATCTTAACACTTTCACCATTTGCCTTTTCTCCTTGCAACTGAAAATGGTTGGTGCCTCAAGTTCTGAAAGCTTTCAGTATTATTATTTGTTACCGCCCACCATTAAAAACTGTAAAAAAATATTCACATGTCAATCTTTGCAACATGATAGCAAATCGCTTGTACAAATAAATAGCAATTACTCTCTCTCAGTTAAGTACTTTGAAAGTGATTAGTATTTGTTATGGAGTCATACCGTATAAAATGAGTCAATTTTAGTACTCATCCTCCCTGAGCACCTCTAATTTGAGTGACATTTTCCCCATGTTTCCCTAGTGAATAACAATAAGCTGTGCCATAACAAAGTTTTTAGGAGGCTTTCAGCAGAAAACTGCAACACATTATTTGCTCTCTATGACTTCTGAATAGTTTAGAGAAAGCTTAAAATTGAAATTAGTACAATGTAAGCACAACATTTTCATTAATGAAAAACTTTTTATGCTCTTCACACAGTTCCAATTCCAAGGCTGTCATCCCCATTTTCATGCTTCACACAAGGTCAAATTTGGGGAAAAAACTAATCTGCGTCTACAAGATTTTCTGCAATTCACAATTAGATGACCGACAGGATTAATTGAACCATCTTCAAGCTATTTCTCTACCATTCCACACTAACAGCACGCAGGAAGGAAAGAATAAAAATCTTTCTGTGCAAGCTCTGATTTCTCTCATTTCATTATGATGATCATTGCTCCTATATAGGTGGGCACAAATAAAATATTTTCGAACACTGAGGAGGAAAGCTGGTGACTGAAGTTTTGTGAGATGATCCTGCCACAACACAAAACGCCTCTGCTTTAGTGACATCTGTAGATAGCACTCATAGCGTTGAGAGACTAAACAGCTGGTTATGTTTCAGAGTAACACTTTTCTGGACCCGTGTCACCATTTGTCAATCTTTTTCTTTGAGGTTCATTATGAACACTTTCTTTCATCCATTCTCTCTTTTTTATTTGGTGAGTCCTCTTTTCAATTCTCCATTTTTCTTTGTATTCTTCTTCTATCCTCCTCATACAGTGTGATTGCAGTGTCATATGCTGCTCATGAGAAGCAAAACTGAAATAAGAAAATTCTATAGGGAGGTGAATGTGGCATGGAAGCCTTTTGGTAGTAAAACAAGCTTAATAAGAGATGAGACAGGGATTATAATAAGTGAAGAGTAGGGAATATGCGAAAGATGCTGCAGGTTTCTTTATGGTCTCCTCAATTCTAGAATAACAATACCAGGGAATACAATAGAAACAAATGGGAAGAGGACCCAGACGGCAACACTGCCCCACCAAATATAAAAAAAAGTGAAAACTGCCATGAAGAAACTGAAAAACAACAAGGCGGCAGGGACAGATGGTATTTGACCAGAACTGTTTAAGCAAGGAGGCAGAAAGCTGGAATGAAGCCTTCTGAAAATGGTCACCAGAATAGGGGGTGGGGGAAGAGAAAATGCCCAACAATGGAAAGAGGGTATCCTATGTCCCATATATAAGAAAGGAAATCAGATAGAGTGTGGCAATTACAGAGGGATCACACTACTACATCTGGGATATAAAATATTCTTTAATATACCATTCGACAGAATCCTCCCAATCATACAGAGGGAGACAGGGCTGTAAAAATGTGGATTTCTCCCCGGGAAGTCAACTATACATCAAATATTCACCTTAAGACAAATTCTGGGGGAAAAGAAACGAATACGGGATTTGCCTGCATCACCTCTTTATAGATTTCAAAGCAGCTTATGATAGCATAAATAGAGAGCCGTTGTATCAGGCTCTAGATGAACTGGGAATCTCGAGAAAGTTGGTATGGCTGGTGAGAATTACAATGAGCAAAACACAAGGTAGTATAAGAATAAGAGGAATAATGTCCAATACATTGCATGTTAAAAACTGAGTGCAACAAGGGGATGCATTGGCATGTCTTCTCTTTAATGCCACCCTGGAGAGGGTGATGAGAAAAACAAACCTTCTGAATAGGGGAACGATCTCCCTTAAATCAGTGCAGATACTGGACTATGCGGATGGCATAGATATAGCAGCAAGAACACAAAAACCAATGGAAGAGACATTTATGGCTCTCAAACAGGCTAGTAGGAACTTGGGGTTAATTATTAATTAACAAAAAAACAAAATATATATGGCAGCTGGAAAAGCACAGAGAAAATATGCCAAATGCAATAACTGTGGGTAATTATACGTTTGAGAAAAGTTGAACATTTCAAGTATTGGGCTCAACAGTTACCCATCTAAATGATACCTCCTATGAAATTAAGCAGAGATTAATACTAGCCAACAGAGCCTGTTCTGCCCTAACAAGACTTCTATCCTCAAGGCTCCTGACTTGTACCACTAAATTAACTATCTATAAATCACTTATAAAACCAGACCTTACATATGCCTCTGAAACCTGGACATTAATAACCAACAATATTGAAATACTTGATGCATTTGAAATAAAGGTACTTACGACGAATTATCGGCCCAATCTGTGAAAGAGGAAGATGGAGTAGGAGATACAACCATGAGATGTATATCATATACAAAGACCAACCGATCAGGATAGTGAAATCATCCAGACTGAGGTGGGCAGGACATGGGGCTCACATGAATGATACAGAAGTACCAAAATGAATAATACAAGGAAAGCTGGAAGGGGGGGGGGGGGGGCAGAGAGGACATGGTTGACCAAGAGCAAGACAGGAAGATGGAGTAATCGAAGATCTTAGGAAGATGGGCTATAGAAACTGGAGAGTATTGGCAAAGGACCAAGAGAAATTAAAGGAAATTGTAGAAGAGGGCAAGGCTCATCATTAGCTGTAGAGCCAAGAAAGAAGAAAAATTCATAATGTTCGAACAAAGTATATGTTAAAATATTCTACAGCAAATTGGTTAGTGATGAGTCTGTAATTCATCAGATTAATCCTATTTCCTTTGTTGGGTACTGGTGTGGCCTCTGCAACTTTCCATTCTTAAGGCATAGACCCTTCGACAAGAAATCAGTTGTAAATGATTGTGAAGTATACTCAAAGGAACGCAAGTGGTATACAATCAGGACCAGAGGCCTTGGAGTAACATCACCACTGTCATCACATAGTGATGGTACCAATTGCATCTTGCCACTGGTGTACTTCACATACAACCAGAATCTCTCCAGGTTTTCTGCCAGACTGAGACAAAAGTTTCATTGCAAAAACAATTAAAAGCATCTCGCATTGAAGTTCGCAAGTTTTCAAATCAATTTTTGTACAGAAGTATACTGAAAGCCCCTTATTAGTTCTACAGAGAATTTACTTTATCAATTCCAGCCAAATACAACATTTATTTGTAAGTAAGCAATTAAGATATAAATATGCCATAAAAGCTTTGCATGAAATTTGTACATAAGCTTGTGTCTTATTGTTACACATCATCACAACCACCACCAATTTCCTTTATTTTGTAGAAAAAGCAGTTCTTTTTGTATTGGTGAAGATTTTGTTTCTTTTGGAGACCATCTGGATGGGTTTAAAATATTTGTTCGCCAAATAGTGTCAAATGTTCATAAATGTCACGTTTAATATTTGATTGTTATTTTTTGGTTTTAATTGTGTATATTTGGCAATATTTTTACTTTTTACCTATCCTAATCATAACCGTCAAGTCATTGTGGCACTAAATTTGGGATGAAAATAATTCAGAAGAGCTAACGGGTTACTATACATTACATGTTTTAAATTGTTTGTAGCTACAATCATCCACTAAAACAATGTACACGTTAAATGTGTGTCTAAACAACTGTGTGGATGTGTCTTAGTACATCAGTACAAATCATCCGAGTCTGCCTGTTTAATACAGCCAAGGAATTAGAAGTCCAAGGACACACTGAGTAATTTGTTACAAACCTTGCTGTCAAGCCTACAATAAAAATAGAACTGTTTTGTGTAGTAAGCAGCTTCAAGGTGTATTAGCACGGAGATTTTTAATTAAACTTTCTTCGTGCAGGACAGATCTAGATTTGGTCCTCACCAATGTGCATGGTTCAAAAATTTCTTCAGTAATTGTTGAGATTATGATGATGATTATGGTTTGAACAGACTAAACTACTTTGTTATGAGTCCCATGATTCACAACGAATTAACGAAAGAAATGAGATGAGGAGGGGAAGTGTCAGCTCCAGGATCCGTGATCATGTCAACGTGGTTGAAAATTTGCTTGATAGAGACAGTTAAAGCGAGAAATCCCAAGAAACTGCAACTGTAGCTGGTCACTAAAACACCAAGTTGGGCCATTATACTCAGTCCAACTACAATGGTGTTAAACTAAAATGGGATGAGAAAAAGACTGTACAAACTGCAGAACTAATTAGCTTAGACAGACAGACAGACAAAATTCATACCAGTTTAAAAATGTACATCAGTGCATAGAAAGAAAGTAACAATGAATTCCAACCTGACCAACAATGACTACTGAAACTACACCAGTTAGAACCCTGAAACAGGTTCAGTTGTTTATCACTAAGCCTTGCGTCCGACAGTTCTTGCAAATGTCTTGTTGCAATATGTATGGAAGGAAAAAAAAACATCTCATTAGAAAGCGGCTGATGTGTTCATTACATAGCAATAGTACATACATTTAAAAAGTTCGAAAGATTTGTGTATAGTATGTCACAATGGGATTCACAAGAAACCAAAGAACTGGCCAAGAAGTATGTAAGTTCTCCTGTAAACTGAAAGTCAATTATTTCACTGTGTTGAAGGAAAAAATTTGAGATCCTTCAGATGTTGAAATTTGCAAATGTTAACATCTGCTCCAAAGGTGGCCATCGCAATAGGTGGGTTTTGAATTAACAGTTTCAACCAGTATGGTAAAAAAAATAGACCTAAAATGTCTATGAAGACAGTAACTTGTTCTCGAAAGAACAGTTACTGTTGATGACCGTGCAGCTTTCCCCTGGAATAAATGATGACTAACTGACAACCTTAGCTGCCGACAGGTGTTGATATACCTCGATGTGGACAGCTGAAAATTTGTGCCCCGACCGGGACTCGAACCCGGGATCTCCTGCTTACACGGCAGACGCTCTATCCATCTGAGCTACCGAGGACACAGATGAATAGCGCGGCTGCAGGGACTTATCCCTTGCACGCTTCCCGTGAGACCCACATTCCCAACTGTCCACAATTCTACATATGTATTGTACCTGCGTGCAAGGGATAAGTCCCTGCAGTCGCGCTATTCATCTGTGTCCTCGGTGGCTCAGATGGATAGAGCGTCTGCCATGTAAGCAGGAGATCCCGGGTTCGAGTCCCGGTCGGGGCACACATTTTCAGCTGTCCACATCGAGGTATATCAACAACACCTGTCGGCAGCTAAGGTTGTCAGTCATCGTTTAGACCTAAAATTGTAGGTGATTATATTAGCAATGCCAGGGGTGAAAAGCTCTTTCTGATAACAAGCACAATTTTACGCTGCTGCAAGGATGACACATTTAGATGGAATAAAAATGCAGTAAATGGACTTATCTGTAAAAACAAAAACTTCTGGGAAAGGCTATACTCCTATCAATTTCTGTGCTCTACACAGGGGTCTGTATAGGTTGAGTGGTTACCTTTCGCTTATTTTACATGTAACAGATTAAATAATTAACTACTACACACACATCTTTAGAGATCTCTTACAGAATATCCTAAAATAACCCTTTCCAAATATTTAAGAGTATTATTTTCCAACATATTTATCCATATTACCCATAAGGTCAAATACAAGACCTATTCTAGTACAAAAAGTCTGTTCTCTACAGTGAAATATAAATGATTAATTTTTAAGAATATATCAAAATATGAACAAATCTGACAAAAATTTGATGGTCTGTTTACATAGTAACAAATTTTAGAACACAAAAGTGCTGCAGATTGGTAGAATTAATAGGGAACTTATCAGTAAAATAACTACAGGCCCTGTAAAGGACTTTGTTTGTCCAAAAAGTCACTGCAGTCAAAAAATACTTCAAAGATTGTCACAATGCCCGAACTCAAACTTTGGCTCAAATACTGTGAATGACAGCCTCGACATTTGAGTGTTGGGCATTCTTTCCTTTTTCATTACATTACTAGTTTCAGTTTTAAGCTGTCTTAAATTATGCCAAAACTGTCTTAGGCCTCACGGAACTTCTCGCAGTCTCCTATTAAAACCGAACCTCTCAGTAACATTTTATTATCAGAGGTCAAGTGGGGACCACTGGTCAAGTTAATTTGGAATGACCCTATAAAGTCTTAGTACGTCAAGTGCATTTGGTGATTAATAAATCCTGTTTTGTGTTTTATTTTGTGATAAATTGCACTTTGTTTCCTTTAATCATCCTCTTCCCTTTGTAAAGGAGCACCTCCCCTCTCCCAAGCTCAAATACTGATGTCACACTTGCAGATATGGCCTGAAATTGATACGTGGCCTCAACACTTTCAAAGAAGGCACTTTTTATCTATTCTGACTCTCCAGCAGGTACATTGTTTGGAAAAATGTTAAACCAAGATTAGCTGTTCATTACAGCGTATTCTTTCCAAAATCTGTGGAACATCCATTTTGCACACCCAGTTTATTGTTGTGAAGAAAATTGATACCAATTTTCATCTGCCTACACTCCTTCCTTGTTTTACTGAATTCTTACTCTAACCTGCTGAATTACACATAAAAATCTTGTAAAACAATCATTGAGAAAATTTACTACTTATATTGCATCAATCCAACTTTAATATCTTAAGCTAAATTCCCTGTGACATGTCTGACTCGAGAAACAGATGAAAAGAAATCCAAGATTAACAGCAGTTGACAAGTTTTTTTTCCATTTTCGCTCTATTTGCCACGTGAGCCACAAACATTTATGCAAAACAGTCATGCAAAACCACACGTTAAATTTTCTTTAGATAAAGATGTTCGCAGAACATATCAATATGTCACACTGCTCACAAACTGTACAATTTTCTAAAACTACACAGAAATAGTCTGTCAGAAAGGATATCACTGGTGATACGAACATAAAACCCGTGTCCACGTAATAGAGTAAACTTCAATATTACTAACCTGTGTAGTCAACAGGTGATCCTTTACGGAAGAACTTCAGCGTTGGGTAGCCTCTAACACCATGTTTCTCCGCTAAATCTGTTTCTTCTGTGGCATCTACCTTAGCTAACTTGATAGCCGATTGCTTTTCTTCCAACTTCTTCGCTGCTTTTGCATATTCAGGTGCAAGAGACTTACAGTGTCCACACCACGGAGCATCTGCAACAAACATTCGTCACATTACTCACCAATTTGTACCGGTGCCATTTGCAGCAAACGCTAATAGACAAATGAATATGCACCCTTTTTACAAACATGAAACTTGGTAGCTACTTTCAACGTCGAAATGGTTGGAACTTCCACGTAATCATTACCCCACAACACGTAAACAAGTAGCAATAATACTTACAGAATTCTACAAGTATAAATTCCGTATCAGAAATTGCCGCCTCAAAATTATCTTTATTAAGGACTAAAACGCCCTCATCAGTTTTAATATCCGTGCTGCTCCACACACTACCAACCAGGCACACAATAAAACACAGCTTCAACATCTTGTCTCCGTTTCCCACTCACGCAGTCCTAACAGTACAGTGCAGTTCTGAACTTACAAGAGTGAGAAACGAAGATGAAACGTGGCTGCAAAGATGCTTCGGCGGCATCGACTC
Source organism: Schistocerca nitens (assembly GCF_023898315.1). Lineage (NCBI taxonomy): Eukaryota > Metazoa > Arthropoda > Insecta > Orthoptera > Acrididae > Schistocerca > Schistocerca nitens. The sequence goes on from NC_064617.1 coordinate 212,694,657, forward strand.
GTGGTGAAACGTCATTGGCCGAAGTACGCCATGTGATAAAACGTTTGCGTCTGGTGGTCAGAAGAAAGATTAAACCTGTTATGAATAAGCTTCAGAAATTTATTTCAGTCATTTGACGAAGAGAAAGTAGCTTTCGTTTGTTTAAACTTGCAAAACTAAGCTTACTCCTATTTTAAGCAAAATTTCACATTCCCGTTAGTTCCTGTTCCATCTGATGTAATTTCCTGTTGGCACGAATAAACATGTCAATGCCAAAAATTATTTTTAATTTGGCACAGAAACATGCTTGTCCCATTATTAAGTACAATAAAGATTCTCTTACTGTGCCATAATAGTTAAAGAAGTCTAACTTGTAGTAAGCGTATCTTATAGTTGAGTGTACGTGTTTGTTGGGGCTGTTACTTGGAAGTTATACACATTTTCCAAAAAAATCTGTCATAGGAGCCTGCTAATTGTGTAGGACATAGAATTTCCAGATGTGTGACGATGAGTTCAAAATTTCGTCAGAACTTCACCTACAAAGCGAAGTGGACCGTACTGCCAATCCTTCATTGTCACAAGAAAGTTAGCGTGTTTGCGAATTAAATTATTATTAAATCAGAATAAAATTGCCCATGCAATGTATTTGAAAATTTCAAAAGTCGTTGGGTGAACTGTTTTTACCTTTATGCCCGTGTTACATGCGTGCCACTAATTGTTACAAATATTTACACAGATGTGGTCACAAGATTCACCTTCAGACTGTCAAAAGATCTATCATTCATTGAAGGACATAAAGATGCAGAGGTGGACGAAGACGGTGACTTCATTTTGCAAAGGCGGGATAGCACATCACAAGATGGCTTTTTATTAATTGGTAATCTGCTGTTTATAAAAGCATTTCTGTCGTTGTCAGTATGATTTCTGCGAAGGCTTATCTACATTTCTGTATTTTCTATTGGCAGTGATTTTAAGTGAATACATTAGTTGCCTCATTCTGGCAGACCTGTTGGTGCAATGGGTGCTAATTTTTTGTGAAGTCAACAGAACTAATTTACTGATAACCATCTGTTACAAATTGTTTTTATTGTTCTTCTGTTCAACAGCTCCTAATTTTATAATTATATTTCAAAAATAGTAAGGAAAAACTTTTCATCCTCTGCGCTAGGCCTATTATGTGCCTTCATCCACTTACCCATTGTGTACCATAAGTCCAGTCATGAAGGAGACCCTAGAGGAATGTGGAGTGAATCAAGTTATACAACAAGTAGAACCCAAGTGTGTAAAGTGTACTAACAATCAATAACACTTGTGCTAGTGTATTCAGATTTACAACCATGTCAATAATGGGTAGGTCCCTCTCATCCTTGTTTAATTGTCCCCAAACTACCCCTCTTTCCTACCCAAAGAAGAAACTAGTAATCCAAAAAGCAAAGTCAGAATCTGTACTTACTTGTATGTTTATTGGGAGTACTAAACATGTTACTTCCTGGCAGTAAGTCCTGGCTAGCACCTATCTCATAATTTTGTAATGTATAACTTGATTCATTCTACATCCCTAAGGGCTCTCCTTCATGATGGGATTTTCTGAGCACGATGTGTGAATGAATTTTAGTCTGCTGAAGTGATACAAGTGAAACTGATTGCTGTTAATTTTACTTAAACTTCTTTTTAGTTTTAGAAGAGTGAATTTCATTTGAAGTAATTTAGAACTCCTGAGAACAGCTGCTTATTGTAGTATGTAGAGGGGTGGAGTGGTGGAGGGAGAGGTGGAGTGGGGGGAAGGGGGGGGGGGGAAAGAGAGAGATCTGGGAAAATAATTAATTATAAAACGTGGCTGTTGGAGACATCCAGCATATAGAAGTGGGTATCCTGGACAGTAATGATGCAGTATTAGCATAGATATGAGTCTTCAATCCACCAGATGGTAATAGTAGCTGGAAATATAATATGAAGGGTAAGATGGTGGTTGTACAGATAGGAGGGAGCTGATTTAGAAAGTTACTGTTAGTATTATATGAAATTTATTGGCTTAAAGAGAGAGTGAGTCATATGAAAGTAAAGTAATTACATGAAAGCAAAGCAAACTTTTGTTAAGGGGACAGGAAACGTTCATGTAAGGATAGAATAACTGAGAGTTGTGTTCAGACTCTGGAAAATGATATTTAACAAAAGAATATGATTCTTGTAGCTAGCCACCCAGTTCAACAGAAGAAACTTATTTATAAAAATTAGTATAGATTTTGGAAACCTCGGTTACAGTAAGCTCAGCATCCTCTTTCACTGTACTGCATTATCAAAACCGCAGATGAAGCTGTTCTAGTGTTTCTTAATTTTACTGGGTGTTTTTGTGGTGCCTCCATTTTCTTTGGTAAACAATGTGTATTCCTACAAAATAGCTGTCATTAATGTGGTTTACTGGCCAATGTATTTAGTACAACACATTCAATGAAATTAGATATGTACACCCAGTTCACAGGTAGCCTCATATATGAAAATTTGTTGCTGTTTATATTAGCAGAAGAGAGATTGCACTTCGCCATTTAGGTATCCTAAGTCATGATGTTGATTAGCTTGTAATGATAAAGACAATTAGGGTGATAAAAGAATAGATTGAATCTTTAAAAAATTACAGAGAGACAGTGGTGGTGTATCCATTTGGTTAAATATTATCAGAGAGTTACTGTTTAGCTGTAATGAGAATATTTTATAAACTAATTAACAAAAACATTCAGACATACTGCATGCAGATCCTAAGCTTGTACATGTTGCGAAAACAAAAATAAATGTAATTACTCCAACAAATGCTCAAACAACAACATTTTTCATCAGTGATATCAGTTTGGAATAGTCGTGCAATGCGTTCCTTTTAAATGGTTTTTAAGTATTTGTTTGTAAATCTTGTAGCTGATCAGATTGACACGGTAGATAGAATATCTGCAAGGAACTCCACCGTGACAGTGATTGTGATTTGATCAGATCATGAGAGACTATTACAATAATTCTGAATTACTGGAAATGACAGTATTTAGGAGCATATAGGATATAGGCAAAAAAGAAAAAAACACTGTCCGTGTTTAATATGTTGCCCAGAATGGCAAACTGGTCATTTTACAGGAGGGAGTCCCCTGTTCACAGATTCATAGTTTCGATAGTGTATAGCTTTAAAGTTTGAGAACAAGGCAGTGAAGTTGCTTCAGATTGTGTTTGGTATCATAATTAGTTATGTAACCCATTAGCCAACACTGTATTGCACATGCAGAGCACTTAATATGTTAAATAAGACGGCAAACTGATCATTTTTCAAGACCGAACCTAAGTCCAGTTCGAGGACTGTGGGCTGTAGAAATTAGAGACTGTTTTGGAATGGTGATTGTGTTCCACATTTCATTAAGAAATCCACCAACAGAGTCACACCATGCCGTGCATCACAAAAGGAGTTCTCTTGAAAGAGAACCATTCGAACCAAGCATGGACAGCCAGCATCCAGTTCTGGTACCTAATGTTGTTGTTGTCTTCAGTCCTGAGACTGGTTTGATGCAACTCTCCATGCTACTCTATCCTGTGCAAGCTTCTTCATCTCCCAGTACTTACTGCAACCTACATCCTTCTGAACTGATATGAGGCAGAAATACAGAGTAACTGATACATTGATCAGAAGACAATAAGTAGTGCTGTAGAAGAATGCTGAAGATTAGATGGGTAGAACAAATGAGAAGTTACTGAATAGAATTGGAGGAAAATAGAAATTTATAGCCCAACTTGACTAAAAGACAGGATCAGTTGTAGGAGACATCTGAAGACATCAGGGAATTGCCAGTTTGGTAATGGAAAGAAGTGTTGGGGCAAGAATTGTAGAGGGATACCAAGGCTTGAATACAGTAAGGAAGTTCAAATGTATCTAGTTTGTGGTAGTTATGGCAAGATGAGGAGGTTTACACGGGATGAATTAGCATAGAGAGCTATATCAAACTATTTTTTTAATGGAAGACCACGACAACAACATTCAGGAGGTCTATTATATGTACAATTAAGTTCTTAGTACCATAAATTTTATTGTATGTACAGTAAGATGTAAGAAACACTGAAAATGCACTTGGCTGTACGTACGTGCTACAATTTTGGAAACGACTCCAGATGGAAAATACAATACCTACTTGCAATTTTCCAGTCTCTTGTATTTTTCTCACACTTGTTGAAAATGTCAGAGTATTAATGGTGGGCAGCCTTTCTGATTACAACTTTACAGCAGCACCTGCCATTGACGTCAACTATGGCATTTGTAACAGCATTCTGGTCGTTTCGTTACTTGGTTATACTGGTATGGTGCAGTACTGTCAACAGTGTTGCTACACTGTGGCTGTTAGATACAGAGTACATGCTCAGAATGGACAAGATTCGTGGCAGGAAATCGACTGTAGCCTTTTCAGAGCAACCACCCAAGCATTCAACTTAAATGAACATAAAAAAGTAGTTCTGGATGACCAGGATCCTGGTCGTCTCAATTGGAAGTCTAGCATCTTTATTCCTGTGCCTGATTCATTCTGTGAAGACAATGGGAAGGGAATAAGTGCTGCCATGTTTTCAGGTGTATTTGCATTAAGAGGCATAAATTATGGGTGAGATGTTTTACAGACAGCACTCAACATTTATGTGTATTCATCTCTTGGTCTCCCTCTATGATTTTTACCCTCCACACTGCCCTCCAATGCTAAATTCATGATCCCTTGATGCCTCAGAACATGTCCTACCAATCGGTACCTTCTTCTTGTCAAGTTGCGCCACAAACTCCTCTTCTCCTCAATTCTATTCGATACCTCCTCATTAGTTATGTGATCTATCCATCTAATCTTCAGCATTCTTCTGTAGCACCACATTTCGAAAGCTTCTATTCTCTTCTTGTCCAAACTATTTATCATCCATGTTTCACTTCCATACATGGCTACACTCCATACAAATACTTTCAGAAACGACTTCCTGACACTTAAATCTATACTCGATGTTAACAAATTTCTCTTCTTCAGAAACGCTTTTCTTGTCATTGCCAGTCTACATTTTATATCCTCTCTACTTCGACCATCATCATTTATTTTGCTCCCCATATAGCAAAACTCCTTTACTACTTTAAGTGTCTCCGATCTGCAGAACGCCAGTTTTCTTTCTCCTGATAACGGCAACATCTTGAGTATTCCCCGCCCGGAGATCCGAATGGGGGACTATTTTACCTCCGGAATATTTTACCCAAGAGGACGCCATCATCATTTAACCATACAGTAAAGCTGCATGCCCTCGGGAAAAATTACAGCTGTGGTTTCCCCTTGCTTTCAGCCGTTCGCAGTACCAGCACAGCAAGGCCGTTTTGGTTAGGGTTACAAGGCCAGATCAGTCAAACATTTATGTACTATGCGTAAAATGTTATCCCCGATGTTATTCAATCTGTATACTGAGCAAGCGGTAAAGGAAAAAAAGTGAAATTTTGGAAAGGAATTAAAGTTCAGGAGGAAAAAATAAAGACTTTAATGACATTGTAATTCTGCTAGGGACAGAAAAGGACAAAGAGTAATTTAATGTAATGAGTAGAGTCTTGAAAAGAGATTGTAAGGTGAGCATCAGTAAAAGTAAAAAAAGGTTAATGGAATGTAGTTGAATTAAATTGGGCAATGCTGTGGGTGATTAGATTAAGAAATGAGATACTAAAAATATTGTAGTAGAAGAGTTTTGCTATTTGGACAGCAAGATAACTGATAATGACCAAAGTAGAGAGGATATAAAATACAGACTGGCTATAGCAAGGAAAACATTTCTGAAAAAGAGGAATTTGTTAACATCTGATATAAATTTAAGTTAGAGGTCCCATTCTTCCAACATTTCGGAGAAACACAGTGGTGTTACCCCTGTTACTACTGTTACTTGCTACTCGTGATGTGGGGAACCATCGGGTATGACTTCTGGTCTTGATTGGTAGTGATTGAAGAAACACTAACAGCACAGCAATATATCATGGGCACACTGTGTCCTTGTATGTTACCTGTTATGTGACAGTATCATTGTGTCATTTTTCAACAGGATAGTGCTTGTCCACACAGGGTGCATCTCTCTATGGACTGCCTACATGATCTGAAGGTACTCCCATGGTCAGCAGGATCCTCAGGGATTTCTCTTCAACCAGATGTACCCTATACTGAACAAAATGTTTTCATGCTTCCAGCCACGTCAATCGCTTAAAAAGTCAAAAGCTTTCAACCTAGCACTCCTTGGCCATTGTCAAGTGGAATGACTGCTAATGGGGTGCTGGTACACCTTTATAAACTCTAGCTGCCAGCTGTGTTGTCAGTGGTGCTTATGATATCATCATATATGGGCATACGTTGACTCCAAGTTCAGTGTGTCCGCTTCATCTCATATTCGCTGGATCTCTCACCAAGATGAGCTGCAGCCTGCCATCTTTATTAAGGGTGGTTGGTATAAGTGATTTTCATTTCAATGGCTTTTTTAATTGTACAGTCCGAGAAGCCTTTAGTGCGAGTTGTGACAGAGGTTTTGTCAGATTTGATCCACTGATTGTTTCCTAGAGTGTGCTCAGCTAAAGCAGATTTTTCAGGATACAGTATGCACTGTTTGTCCATCATAAGATTGAACATCACAAGAAGGAGCATGAGAGGTTTTACCTCCTATGCTATTCCAATAAATCCGCTTTAGCTTAACAAGCTCTAGAACATGGTCACAAGATGAAATTTGATGAAACCTCTGTCGTGACTGACACTGATGGGTTCTGGGACCGTGTAATCAAAACAAAAATCACCAGTAACACACTAAATAGAGATGGTAGCCTGGAGTTCATCGTGGCATGGTATCTGGCGATCGCAAGGTTGGAGCTAGTGCATTGAACTTGGATTCAACCTATGCCCATACATGGTGACACTGTGATGTCACAACCAGCAGCTATAGTATGTAAGAGTGTACGAGCAACCCATCAGCAGTCATTCTACGTGGCAGTGATCAAGGAGTGCTTGGCCGAAAGCTCATGACGTACTGCCACAAGACTCCTCTATTGATTAAAATACACAAAGCAAAAGAAGAAACCATGATGATGAGGTAGAACTCAGGCCGTTGCTAATTAGAGTATGTATAAATCGCAAGAGTGCAGTGAAAGGCTACTTCATAAAAAGCTGGAAGCAAGATGGCAAAGAATAGTAGGAATAGCAGATGGAACTAAAAAAATTACATTACATGTTGCATCTTTCACAATCACAGCCATGTCATCAGAAAAAATATTTGTATATTTTAATATTTAGTGGCATAGTATTGATATCTGAAAAGAAAAAACAGTGCAAGAGGAATGAACCTGGTAGTAACTTCTGCAATGTATGGCTTCATTAATATGAATATTTGTCCCCCTTTTTATATTAAATGGACCTTCTTCTTTTTCCTGGCCTGTATCCCACTTCGTCATGTGGTTGGCATGTTAATTTTTGGATTTGGCAATGTTAGTGGTAGAGGATTACATGGGCAAACATTTTCTAAATGTTTGTGAGTCATGTAACCGAGGTGAGACATGGTCGGGTGTGGGAGACTGTCTAAAAACCACATCCGGACCAGCTGGTACACTGGTCTTCGTTGTTAATCTACTGGGCAGATTTGATCCGGGTCCAGCACACCTTGTTGAATCCTGGAAGTTGCGTCCTAACATTCTTGGCCATCTAAGCTGGTCATTATATAACAGGAACCATGCAATCAAATTAGTTTGTTAAATGAAGAATATACGTATTGTACAAAACTACTTATTTAGTTTTGCAAGTGCCTCACATTCAAAAGAATAAACTGCTTTACTGATTCTGTCTTAAAACCAAACAATGATTCTAGTAGTTATCTGGTCTGAGTTGTGGTGTTATGCTTATTTTTATGTTAGTTTTTCAACAGCATAACCTGTGAAAAGCCTCGATGCAATACCTATCCCCGACATCCTCCCACTACCACTTATTCTAGTCCTGTCACTGTCATTTCCCACTCTTCGAAATCAGGGCCACCTGTTAAAGCAACCATGTAGTCTTCCAACTTGGCTGCAAACGCTGTGTGGCATTCTAAGTAGCCACGACTACTATCAAGCCGGTCTGTCTGTATGAATGCCCACCGCTAAACTGTGGCCAATGGGCATCAGAACCATCCAGTTGCCGAGCACGCCATGTGACAAAGAATACTTGTCTTAAGTGGTAGCTTCACAGCTTGTGTCATTTGGATCATTCCCACCAGCAGCAGCTTTTCTGACCTGCACAGCAACATATCACCCATTCCCAAACCTCCCTGGGCTCAGCCTTCACTAGTCTCCAAGCTATGCCATTGCTTGCATGTGTTCCAGCCCTACATATGCCTCCTTCCCTCCCCCATTTAATTCCTTTCTCTAGTTTTACCCCTCCGCCCAGCACATCTCTCCTGATGCTGAACCTAGCAGCCCACCATCGTATCCTTACAGGCTCCTGCACTACAACATTTTTCCCCATACATACCTTGTGTGTGTGTGTGTGTGTGTGTGTGTGTGTGTGTGTGTGTGTTTAGTCTGAAGAATGACTTTGGTATGTGGTGAATAGCAATCTATCCTAGTTTATATTCTTACTTTGAAACTAGTTGAGCTTAAAAGTTCTGCATCTTTACGTGTATCCATAAATGTTTGATTTAGTGTGCATTTTGTCCCAATGCTATTTTCACATCTGTGTAGCTGCCATTTTCTTCTGAGTGCTCGCCACTTTTGTCGTATAGTACACGATTTCAGCTACTATAAGTATTTACCTGTTCAATTAGTTTAGCAATTAAATCTTGTTGACTTCATGTCTTGTAGTAAATTCATATTCATTATTGTCCCATTTTAAAAAAAGGGTCGTGCAAAGATAGTCAACTAAAGGTATATATTTATTTATTGATCCTCTGAATCATTCTTGTAGAAAACATGCGCATAGTGATATATGAAAGGCGTGCTATGATTTTGGACAAGTCATGGTGGGATGTAATTTTTTTTTTCTTTAACTTCAAACTACAAAATTGCTAACATTTGTAAATGATAAACTATGTTTGTGTCCATAAATTAAGCTTAATCAAGAAAAGAGAGGATGCTTCCAGATTAAGGTGTTGGAAGGGTTGTAGACACGAAAGATATTAATTATAAAACTTCTGGCGTATTACAGTGCATAAACAATGTAATTAAATGTGTTACAAAACCAAAGATACCCATTTAAAAATATAACAGAACTAAGAAATCTCTTCCACTACAATGAAACAGTTAACAGTTACTCAGACTGTAATATTTCTGTGGGGTAAGAAGGCTTGTCCTTTATGAGGTAGTTGGATTACTCTATATTTGCAGTCAGATCCAATTCTGAAAAAGAGTTGCGTAAAAGTCTGGAAGAGTCCTTGATGGCACCTGGCAGGCTGCATTTTTTCTCATTGTAAAGGTGCTCTGTAACATTTATATCCAGAAACCACACTAACCAGTCCACACAATGGTTACCGTAGCGTCGTCCATAAACAACCCAGTGAAGAGACATATTATCGATAATTGGGTAAGGTGACTGACTCTGCTTTTATAAAGTTACAGTATTTCTTCTCTACTGTACATTAACAATAATCTTCTGTTCACTAGTGAAGTTTTGTATGCCCATCCAATATGACACGTCCCCACACCAGGATCCACAAGCACCAAATTTGTCTCTTTTTCTGATATTCCTGTGATTGTGCAGGCTAAAACTTTCTCAAATTTTGGTTGGTTAGCTGCTTTTTCATCCACAAATTAGACATCTCAACTTAAGAGAACTATAAAATATAATTGAAAGTTAACAAACATGCTGGCTTATACTTACTTAGAGGTATGTTAATTCTGAAAACTAATGTTATATCATTTGTGTACATCTCATCACAGATCATTGTACACATTGCGCTCATGTAATACACTACACACACATTTCTTTGGCTGACATCAGAACCATGACGATAATGCTGCCTCATCATTATATTCATTGTACATTCTCATTTTCGGTCTGAGGAGCTCAGTCAGTATCCCTTTACATTACATCTACATCTACACTCTGCAATTCACCATGAAGTGCATGGCAGAGGGTATGTCCCATTGTACCAGTTATTAGGGTTTCTTCTCCTTCCATTCACATATGGGGCACGTGACGAGTGATTGTTTGAATGCCTCTGTGCATTCTGTAATTATTACAATCTTGTCCTTACAGTCCCTGTGTGAGCGATACATAGGAGGTTGTAGTATACTTCTAGAGTCATCATTTAAAGCTGGTTCTTGAAAATTGTAATAGACTTTTACAGGATGGTTTACATCTATCTTCAGGAATCTGCCAGTTTAGTTTTGTTAGGATCTCTGTGACACTCTCCCATGGGTCAAACAAACCTGTGATCATTTGTGCTGCCCTTCTTTGTGTACATTCAATATTCCCTGTTAGTCTTATTTGGTATGGGTCCCACACACTTCAGCAATATTCTGTAATGGGTCACAATAGTGATTTGTAAGCAATCACCTTTGTAGACTGATTGCACTTCCCCAGTATTCTACCAATAAAATGAAGTCTGCACCTGCTTTACCCATGACTGAGCCTGTGCGCTCATTCCATGAGTGGCCAATTCCAGCTGTGACTCATTGATACTATAGTTACAGGATACTATGTTATTTCATTTTGTGAAGTGTGCAGTTTTATATTTCTGAACATTTAAAGCAAGCTGCCTATCTTTGCACCACTTTGAAGTCTTATCAAGATCTGACTTAGTATTTATGCATGTTCATTCAGACAGTACTTCATTATAGATAACTGCATCATCTGCAAAAAGATTCAGGGTACTATTAATATTGTCCACAAGATTGTTAATACACAACATGAGCAACAAGAGTCCTAACACACTTTTCTGAAGCCCACTTGAAGTTACTTCTACATCTGATGATGACTTTCCATCCAAGATAAAATTCTGAGTCCTGCTTACCAAAAAGTCATCAATCCAGTCACAAATTTCACTGATACACCATATGATTGTAATAATTGTAATATCAATGAGTCAAATGCTTTTTGGTAATGAAATACCGCTTCAACCAGACTGCCTTGATCTAAAGCTTTCAGTATGTCCTATGAGAAAATTATGAGTTGTGTTTCATATGATCAGTGTTTTCATTATCCATGCTGGTTTACATGGAAGAGGTCATTCTGTTCTAGATACCTCATTATGTTTCAGCTCAGAACATGTTCTAAGATTCTACGACAAATAAATGTCAAGGATATTGGACGGTCGTTGTGTGGATCACTTCTACTATTCTTCTTGTAGACATGTGTGACCTGTCCTTTCTTCCTACTGCTGGGCACAGTTTTTTGTTCGGGGGATCTACATGACAGATTATAGCTGGAAGAGCAGCTCACTCAGCGACAAATTCAGTATAGAATGTGATAGAGATTCCATTGGGCCCTTGTCATGAAAGACATGTTGAGCTTAGGGAGATGAAAGGGTGTTAGCATTTTCCATCACAGATCTAGAGCATAAAATTTTCCATTAACATGCATTATATAAAGGTGTTTTATTTTTGAATTTTTACCAGGCTTAACATGTTTCTGCTGACCTATATTGTGTTATTGTGTAATCCTTTGCTGTATAGTATATATTATTTAAGCACTGTGCATTAACTGCCATTTTGCATATTGATTTCAGTTATCTGTTTTATTTCCTTGTGAAATTTATTGTACTGTTTGATTCCCTGATGTAAAATGCTATTTTGAGATTTTTCTTTAATTTTTCCTGAAATGAGTGAATTAATTTTGGCTTTTATTAATGGATTAGTGGATACACTCAGAGAGTGCAGGTAGACTTCTTAAACAGATTTTTACGATGAACCTGGTTATTATTTCGTTATTAAGTTACTAGGTCACAATGGTCTAGGGGCTCTGGCACAGTAGCTCAGCATGTTCGGTAAGGGGACTGGCTACGCACGGAAATAAAATAAAAACTGAGTGAAGTTTGCATTGATGTTGTTTGAGAGGTGTTACGTGGCATCCGCACAGAACTGGTGACAAAATATGATGAACACACAGGTAGATAGATGGGGGGGATGGAAGAGGGGAAGAATTTATAATCTTTGAGTGTTAAAGAAAATGACCTGAGTTTGATCCCAGGCACTGCTTAAATTCTGGATAAAAATCATCAGCAATGGCAACTGAAGCTTATGGTATTAGGAGTCATGATGATCACTCAATTGGCAAAAGATTCTTGATTAGTCCCTCATTTTGATCTCCTGGAGGGTCTGCCAAGGGAGAGGTGACCATGAGAAAAAGACTTAATAACCAACCAAAGTAGTTTAAGTAAAGAAGTAACATACAACTATTGTGCCGAAACATATTTTTCAAACATATTTAAAATCTGTAAATCATCGGCACCTTAAATTAACTTACATACACACATGCTTGCAAATAAACTGCTGCTTGGTAAAAACTCTTGCCTTTCACATATGTTAATCATTATGTTTAGTGTCTTTTGAAGTGTGTTGGTAGTTCATTGCTCTTTTGCCACAGCCATTTTGTTGCAGTTGTCGTCAGTTTTTCATGTATATTGCAAAACTTTAGATTGGGTGTCTCTCCTACGAGTCATCAGATACATTTTCCCTGGTGTTTCAGCAGATGTTTTCAATTTCGTTTTTACATTGTGTAGCTGTAGTCAGACCAAACAAATATGTTCACCACATCTTTCATGCAACACCCAGTATTGACATAAAATGCCAGTTTGTTTCCTGTTACAAACAAAACTATTTCTAAAGAGGAATTTTATGAGCCCATTTGATAGAGTGGTCCCAGATTAGTCTAGTGGTATATTTGTTTTATTGATAGGCCCTATGTATTAACAGAGACAGTAAAACTTGAAGAATAACCAGTACTCCAGCAGGGACAGAACTGCCCTGGCTCACTCAGTCTGCTTCCACCAAGCGTGCAGCACTACTGAGTTGTTGCTGGATTGCTGTTTATTCTTCATGTTTTACTGTCCCTATTAATTAATATCAATGAAATGAATATCACACTAGACTAATCTGGGACCAGTCTATTGAAAATGCACATAAAGCTGCACTTTAAAAATAATTTTGTTTGTAATGGGAAACAAACTGACACTTTCTGTCGATACTGGCTTCACATGAAAAACACGGAGAGCACTATTTGTTTGCACTGACTCCTGCTATACGATGCAAAAACAAAATTGTGAATATCTGCTGCAACATCAGAGAAAATGCCCCTGATGACTCTTAGAAGAGACACCCTGTACATTTCATATTAACTGTGAGATATATCGTTCAAAAACTGTTACTAATGCAAGACAAACCGTTAACACTGCAGTGAAATGTGATGGTGAAACTGCAAATCATCTCAACAAAAATATCTATAGAATTGTGCGTCAAGAACTTAAGAAATCTGGTATGAAGTGAATAACTGGTCATGTCCCATGTAGGTGAGAGCAGTGAATGCATCTGCAACACTGATTTATGTTGATCTTGTAATTTATCCCCATTGTGCAGTTTTGAGTAAACCAGAACAGTAGTTACAGCTGAGACATCAGTAGACCTGATATACATAATTCATGCTACATCTAATCAAATAACAATAATGCTGGCTGCAGTTAGTTAATTCTTGTGGGGTTTCTTACAATATGACATGTACCATAGTACTTCTCATTTATTATCTCTAGTACTGAGCATACACAGTCCAACCATCCTGATTTATATTTTTCACAATTTCCTCAGTAATTTTGGTCAAATTCTAGAATGTTTCTTTTAACAAATGCCATGGATTGTTCCCTTGTTTATCAATCCGATGCTTCATCTGTTATAACACTGGTATTAATGAAACATTAAACTCTAATTTTTGTTTTTCCATTGTATTACTGTGGTGAAGGGAGATATACAGAGTGGCTATAATTAAAGTTTAACTTTCAAACCACTGTAGTAATAACACCACTTGTCAGAATGATGTCAAACTGCAGTGGAATATTATCAGAGAAGGGGGGGAAAACATGGCAGAAGAAAAATAAACATTTACAAAATGTAGCAATAGATGGTGCTGTAAGCATCATAATTTAATAGTGGTCGTGTACAAATGACAAATGAATCATGCAACAATGCCTACACTGTACATTTGATGCTAAACAAACTGTACTACTCAGTGTATAGGTGTGATACTGTTAGTTACGTAAGCCCATCCATCACGGCAAGGTCATATCACATCGGACAGGAAAAATCGGTTTTTAATTGTCCTGAGGCCAAAAACCGCATAAAAAGTGTGAATCAAAATCATATTGGATTATTAATCTTCGTGTGACTGGCGCAACACATGTTCAATGTGCTGGCCATCGTTTTCTGCAACAAGTTGAAATCGAGAAACAGCATGTTCCGCATCTGATCAAAGTGTTCCCGGGGTCACGTTCAGAATGTGTTGCACAATGCATGACTTCAGTGCATCTAAGTTTGCAGTTGGAACACTGAACACAACATCTTTCAGATAGCCCCACAGGCAGCAGTCAGATGGATTAAGATCAGGTGATTGGAATGGCCAGGCTGTAGGGAAATGGTGGCTGATAATTCTAACATTTCCGAAATGGCACTTCAGCAGCTGCTTAACTGGATTTGAAATGTGCGGAGGTCTGCCATCTTGCATAAAAATGATCACATCCACACTGCTGGAGAGCTGGAATGACATGGTTGTGCAAAAGACACTCATAGCTCTTACCAGTGACGGTACAGGTAACAGGACTGGTAGCACCTGTCTCTTCAAAAAATATGGCCCTACGGTAAATGGTGCGGTAAACCCGCACCATAGAGTGACCTTTTCAGGATGGAGTGATACTGGTTGGTTTGCGTGTGGATTTTCCATTGCCCATATTTGACAATTCTGTGCATTGACATATCTTGTCAGATGGAAGTGGGCTTCGTCTGTCCACAAAATCTTCTGCGGCCAATCATTGTCGACTTTAATGCAAGCAAGAAATTCTAAAGCAAATGTCTCTCCTGCTGGCAGGTCAACAGGAAGCAACTCGTACACGTGGATAATTTTGAATGGATTGCAAAGAAATATGTTTCGTAGGATTTTACGCACCATGCTCATGGGTATGTTCAATGTTCGAGCAATTCTCCGTTCACTAAACAGTTGCATACTACCATTTGTCTTTCCTGCATTGCTGTGGCCCTCCCTCTACCAGGTTGCACACCAAACAACCTGCCTTTTCGAATTTCTGAATCATTGTCTCCAGATCCACGACAGTCATCAGACCAATGCCTTTTTTCAAACCCTTCAGTGTCTGGAGCTTCTGCGGAGCGATGTGTGTACAGTCATCATTCTTGTAATACAGCTGTGCAAGCAGAGTGTGATCCTGCATTGAGACAGTCATGGTGAACGTCGCAGATGCGAAAGGAGGAAACACTGTGTACCTGGTGTGTTTACACCAACTTCAGTGGGTTGTGTGTATGACAGGTGTTTTCATTTAGGTATTCTGACACATACAGCGCCTTCTATTAATCAATTTTCACACTATTTTTTTTCTTGTGCCATATGTTTTCTGCCTTCTCCAATAATATACTGTTGCAATTTGACGTCAATCTGGCCAGTGGTAATATTTCTACAGCATTTTGAAAGTTTAACTTTAATTATAATCAGCCTGTATAGGCAATGGCTGTCGGATAACTGGAATCGTAACAAGACAGTGAAGTCTTTGTTACTGATGACGTGGTCTTCTACAACTGAAAATTCAATTCTTAAAAGTTGAAAGAAGAGTGAATGGCAATAAACACTAAAATGAGACTAAGAGGATGTAATGGGGTTAAATATAATAAAATTTGCGTTTACATGCTTTTATCGTATCCCAATTACATTTATCAGGACTTCTTGGTTTTTCTATCTAAAAACTTCCAGTTATGGTTTTGCAGAACAGAAATCATCAACACCATTGGAACTAGTCGGCCTTCAAGTGTGGCGAGGTGCCCTACTGCTGTCCGATTTTCTCCTGCACAGTGGCAAAACTTCGTTGAGTGGACACACAGTGCTGGAGTTGGGAGCTGGAGCTGGTCTCTCAAGTATTGTGGCGGCCATGTTTGCCCATGAAGTTGTATCTACAGGTATGCTGTTATTAGAAAAGCTTTTAGCACTCTTATTGTTGTGTTATTTAAACCATCATCTGTTAATCTGACACTGCACTGTAGATGTAGAATAACATGTAAAGATGCCAACAATCAAGTAGCTGTCTCAGTTGTTTCAACAGGTAATAATAAACTAAGCTAAAAAAAAGTGTATTTTATTTCCTCAAATTTAATTTAATTTTGTGTTTTGTTAAATAATGCTTAATATAACTGAAAATATCTGTCATCAAACATAATCATGAAACTCTAGTTTCATTGTGGAAAGAATTAAAGAAATTGAAAAGGAAAGGAAGTGGAATGGTTAAACAGTTTTTAAGATGGATGTGTAGTATGCAAATATTACTATAAAAGTTTTTATTTTATTGTATTCTCTGAAAATAACTTACATCACACTCAGAGAATTTCTTCCGCATTCAACCCACTTATCACTGTACTTTTTTAAAGTGTCTTTTGACAGCTGGCTACATTCATCCTCCCATTCCTCCCAGACGTCTTCATCCATAGGAAACTGGAATCTTTCCCCCTTGTGGAAGCAAGACAAAAATCAAAGTAATCAAATTCAGGACACTAAAGAAGATTCCCAAGAAACCTGAAGTTTACTGCAGCTAAATAATCATAACAAATTTTTGATAAATGTCCCATTGTACGATTATTAAGTGAGCAGCTGTTGGGTCTCTGTCTTGAATGGACAGATTCAGCTATCTACATCTACATCTACATCCATACTCCGCAAGCCACCTGACGGTGTGTGGCGGAGGGTACCTAGAGTACGACTATCGGTTCTGCCTTCTGTTCCAGTCTCGTATTGTTCGTGGAAAGAAGGATTGTCGGTATGCCTCTGTGTGGGCTCTAATCTCTCTGATTTCATCCTCATGGTCTCTTCACGAGATATACGTAGGAGGGAGCAATATACTGCTTGACTCCTCGGTGAAGGTACTTCTATGGCGCGAGGCATTTACCTGTGCTTGGTTGTTGAGAGTCAAGTACTGCACATATAACACCACACTTGTGATGAAGAAATCACATGACATTTGATTGGTGATATAACTGTTCTTTTTATTTTATTTTTTTATTTTTAATGCTAATCAGCGTGAGTGTCTCCACAGCCAAGGGTGGTAATGCACACTAGTGCAGTGATGCTTTACTCACAAGGGAACCTCCCCATCGCACCCCCTTCAGATTTAGTTATAAGTTGGCACATTGAATAGGCCTCGAAAAACTGAACACAGATCAATCGAGAAAACAGAAAGAAGTTATGTGGAACTATGAAAAAATAAGCAAAATATACAAACAGAGTAGTCCATGCACAAGATAGGCAATATCAAGGAGAATCTGCACTCAGGAGCGCCTTGGTTCCGTGGTTAGCGTGAGCAACTGTGGAACGAGAGGTCCAGGGTTCAAGACTTCCCTTGAGCGAAAAGTTTAATTTTTTTATTTTCAGTTTATGTGACAAACTCTTATGTTTTCATCACTTTTTTGGGAGTGATTATCACATCCACAAGAAAACCTAAATTGGGCAAGGTAGAAGAATCTTTTTACCCATTCGCCAAGTGTACAAGTTAGGTGGGTCGACAACATTCCTATCATGTGACGCACATGCCACCACCAGTGTCGTATAGAATATATCAGATGTGTTTTCCTTTGGAGGAATCGGTTGACCTATGAACTTGCAATCAAATGTTTTCGGTTCCCATTGGAGAGGCACGTCCTTTCATCTACTAATCGCACGGTTTTGCGGTGTGGTTGCAAAACACAGACACTAAACTTATTACAGTGAACAGGGACGTCAATGAACGAACGGACAGATCATAACTTTGCGAAAATAAAGAATGTCAACTTTTCACTCGAGGGAAGACTTGAAGCAAGGACTTCTCGTTCCGCAGCTGTTCACGCTAACCATGGGACCACAGCGCTCCTGGGCTCACCTTATCCTTGATATTGCCTATGTTGCGCATGGACTACTCAGTTTGTATATTTTGCTTATTTTTTCATAGTTCCACACAACTTCTTCCTGTTTTCTCGATTGATCTGTGTTCAGTTTTTCAAGGCCTATCCGGTGTGCCAACTTATAACTAAATCTGAGGGGGGTGCGATGGGGAGGATCCCTTGTCAGATGTCCACTAGTGCAAATCCTGTAGCATTTGGCTGGCAGGGAGAACAGTGATGGTAGCATAAAGTTCCTGATCACCAGTTTTTGTGCAATGTCCTGGATACCCAAATCTCTCCACAGTGTCTCATGAAGAGAGGGCATGTGTCACCATTGATTGTGATCCATGTGTCAGAATCTTAAGCTCAGTGGTCTCCTTGGTACAACTCGAGAGGAATAGGCTATGTGCCAACAGCAGGTTTCGCAAACCCAACAGTAGGGGAGAGTGGGGCACATTGAAAGATAAAAAATATTTCTCCGTGGTACTCATCCAATAATTTTATTGTAGAGTTGTGATTTACAGATGTTACAGTTTAATCATTCTGGTATCAAATGGCCTTATATGATTGCATTGTCATTAATTGTTTTTAGCTGCACGCCTTTGGAGAAAATTTGGTAAATGGTTCATTGTGCCCCACATGTGGGGTACAATGAATCACTTGAAACAGGTTCACTAAAAGAACCTATCTAGCATACAGAGTAAGTGTAAATGTATGTTAAATGTAATGTTTACATATATTCCATGAGTGAATCATATAATTAAATCTGTAGGCACACAATCATGTAACTTATTTTGGAATTACCAAACATCAATGGACTCGAAGCTGATTCCAAATTTGAAATATGATTTTTGTCTCTTTGTCACACCGTCAGTAGCAGGTCGGGGGAGCACGTGAAGTATGTTGCTAGCTGGAACAAAAGCTTCATCCTTTACCTGAGGAAAATAACACTTTCCTCCCATTTTTTCACTTTTTCTCGAAAATGATACCTGCTAGTCTCCTGCATCATCCTTCAGTTTCAAAATCTTTCCCACGTAGTAAACTGGTGTTTTGTTTTTGAGTTCAAATTTGGTGAAAACGAAATCATCTGTTTTGGTTATTTGTTCAAGTCTTCAAAGTTGTACTCAGATTCACCAGACACATCCACATTGGGATCGCTCTCTTCATAATGCGCCTCACTAATGTTGTCATCTGATTCCTGCTAATAAAGCTTCCAGTTGATCTTTTTATTGGGATGTTTTGTGGCTTGCAACAAATCTTTCTCCGGTGTATCAGTTGCAATTAAGCTTCGTCCTCTCTTACGTTTATTGCTCTTCTTTCTGCTCTTTTCTTTTGGATATCCTCGAATTATTTCAGGAGAAACTCCATTAGGAAAAGCTGTTTGGGTGTTAAGCACTGCAGATGGTCCTGCTTGCTGAAGATCTTGTGACTGGCTGACATCGACTGAAGCTTGTCCTGCAGATTGTGCATCCTTGATATGATGGAGAGAATTAACATCTGAAGTTGTTCTGTTTGCCTCCACCACCCTGTCTGTTACTTTGCTGACCATAAAGTCTTCGTCAGTGAAAATGTCTTCATCAGATGGAAATATTCCACATTTCTTGAAATCCGAACAAATGTTAGTGGATGTCATTGATCTGTCATGAGCAATTTTGACACGCGCAGCTACATCATAAATAGTGAGAGGAGTGCCTTTCCTGTGTAGGAGTTTTGAATTTAATGTTGAGTAATAAGTTCCCTTGAATGAAGAGAACACTCCTACATGTAGAGGTTGCATTTTGGTTTGAGGTATGTGGGGATATAGTTAGCATAACCATCCCATTGGCTTTTGCTACATCTATTACCTCAATTGACAATTGGCTTTCATGATTGGCTAAAATTAGAAGCACAGGATTGTCTTTGCTACTACTAGATTTGTGGATGAAATGTTTCATGACATCCACAAAAAGTTTGCTATTCATACAGCCAGTCTTTGTTGCTAACCCCAGGGTGCCTGTTGGTGCATTACTTATCATATGTTGTTTAAAATGTACTCGAGGAAATATCTTTGCTGGGAGCAGGAAAGTTCCATCTGCACTGATTATGCAACAGGTGGTCACTAGGACACCATGTTCTCCACTAATAGCTTGAGAAATCTGTTCACTTCCCCTTGTGTCACTACCTTTGGAAGCCTATCTGGTACAGTTGAGGTACTGGTTTCATCAAGATTGAAAACCCTTGTACCATCAGCGAAAGTAGGGTATCTCCAGTAAAGATCTTTCAAGTTTTTGAAGAAATTCGAAACAGTATACCGATTCAAGGACGTTGCTCTGGGTAAGCTGCAGCCCTCTGGGGTTTGGATACTTAAACTGGGATTTCATTTCATGAACCCATAGAACCAGTCTACACCAGTCATTCCTTCCATCCAGTTCTCAGGACATTTCAGACAATTTTTCAAAGCCAGCTGACTTGCTAAGTGCCTGCATGTTTTAGTGTCAATACCAAAGCATATCTTTAGAAGAATGCAACAAATACTCCACTAATTCTTTCTCTTGCTCCACAGAAAATATCTTACAATTGTCATAGTTTGGTGTCAATCTTTCACTGGAACCACATTTAATGTTTTGAACATATCGTTGAAGAGTAGGGTAAGGTATTGAATGAGATTTAGCTGCTTGGCGAACTTCCATGTCCTTATTAAGAACATCTTGTACAGCTTCTTGCATAACATCGTGGTCAGTTTTACCGCTGTCTGTCTTCCTGCGGTATGAACAAACCATCTTCAAACCTGATAATATAAAACAGGACTTTGGAACGTCTGTAATTTAAAATCCTTAAATACCTACACATATGTTTTTACCCATGCTAAGGAAACAAAGTATAGAGTGCTTGTATTGGAGAATTAAAAGATTCCTGGGGCACAGTGGACCACCCTGGGGCACAATGAACCATGGCTCATTGTGCCCCAGGAGAGCTTGGTTCAATGTGCCCCAACAGTACATATTGCAAACAAAGCTCATCTGAGGTTATGTATAAACATTGTTAATATTTGAAGATCTATATCATTAAAATACAGTATTGATAATGTTACAATGACTTACTTTCTCTAAAATTTGGTGGCAAAGGACTGAACAAAATTCAGTCAATCTACGTCTCCAAAAATTACTTCACTGTCGCGAAACTAACATATCACCAGTACAACACTAATGGCGGGAACTAGATCCTGCAGAAAACAAATGGCAGTCGGTAGAGCAGTACTGACAACATATGCACAGAGGAAGAAATAATTTACCATCTTATACTAAAATTATGCTACCTGGACCGAGCGGGGTGGCGCAGTGGTTAGACACTGGACTCGCATTCGGGAGGACGACGGTTCAATCCCGCGTCCGGCCATCCTGATTTAGGTTTTCCGTGATTTCCCTAAATCACTCCAGGCAAATGCCGGGATGGTTCCTCTGAAAGGGCACGGCCGACTTCCTTCCCAATCCTTCCCTAATTCGATGAGACCGATGACCACGCTGTCTGGTCTCCTTCCCCAAACCAACCAACCTATGCTACCTGATTCATTGTGCCCCATGGTTCAGAGTGCCCCACTCTCCCCTACTCTGTAAAAGCACACATTTCTGTCACTCACACGGCACAGACACACAGTAGAAACTTTGTAACAGACTGCTGGAAGGCAATGGTGAGCCATCTCCACTAGGACCTTGCTTAAAATGATGATGCAAGATTCCTGCATCTGCTCCCTTCCCACTCATTCCCTGAGTTGGGGACTGCTTTGACTAACAGTTGCAGCATCATTGTCAAACAAGGATTACACAAGTACTCATCAGTCCATACAGTGTGCTACACACAATTCTGACAATTCATAAAAGGGTGCATTTCCTTGCTGAATATTTTGGTTTCCTGTGTTGTGCTGCAGGTGAAGAAACAAATCTTCACTATTAGACATGGAGCATTGTTTACTTCCCCTTACTTGTGAAGATAATATTGTGTTAACAACTTGATGCTTATTAGAATAAAAGCCTGTCCTAAGTAATTGAACATATCAATTATTACAACATTACAGATATGTCATTTTGCACCAAGAGAAAGAACCAGCCAAAAAATTCATTTCTGCAATGTAAATCAAACAACCTGTCTGGGGCAGTAAGGGGTGGTCTCATAATGGTGGATGGCTTAGTTACGACGTAGATGTACCTTCTGACTATGCATACTTGAAGTCCAGCCAATTAACCTACCTGCCCTTACCTGTGATGCACTTGTTCTTACTGTCCACTCCCATATGTGAAACTGATTGAAATTTGCATGAACACATGAATACTCCGGAAAGGGTCAGTGTGCCATTAAACAAAGAGCAAACTAATCTGGTAAAATCAAATATATCATTGAGGCCCATTTGTCTCACATTTAAGTTGGTGTACATATGTTACAATATTTAAGCAAAGCTGACCATAGTATTCATTAGAATTCAGGGTGCTTGCATGACTGAAATTAATTCTGATTGACAAGAAAAACTCTGACCTTCTGCATTACCTATTCACACATTACATTATAATCATTTTACTGCTCTGCCACATGGGATTTAAACACAAACCGCCATGATAGTTTTGTGATCTGCCATCAATAACTTAAATGATTTCTTGAAGTCACTAAATATGCTAACCTCACATTTCGACCACACAGCTGTCGGCAACGCAGTATATATTCAAAATTAGTTAATACAAAATGAAGAAACACAAAGCTTATGATGTAACCGTAGTGGTTTGCCATCTACCATAGGTCCAACATCAGCCAAGCCCTGACTTATTCTCCTCTACACAATCGTCTGTCACTCATGATTATAATTGTTTAGGCCACTGTTCTGTTAGACAAGCCACTTTATTAATTTTCCTATCAATATTGTAGTGTTCTAAATTGGTTCCTTGAATGAAAACTCTTCACAAGACTATCTGAAATAGTTGGTGAATGATGCAACCAGCAACAAATGATTCTCTCATCACTGTTAGTCTCAAAAAATGTGCTCTTTTGAGGGACTACTTTTCTTTTCTCGGTTGTCTGTGCTATGCAGTTGTCCAACTGGTTGTTGCTAAAGGTTGTCTGTGCTCATAAATTGCATCTAACTTTTAGTTTGTGCCCTTAATATTCTTACGCCAGCTTCCTAAAAACCTTCCATCACCATGCTCTACTCCCCATCATGATGACTTGAATCCTGTTGTTGTTGTTGTTGTGGTCTTCAGTCCTGAGACTGGTTTGATGCAGCTCTCCATGCTACTCTATCCTGTGCAAGCTTCTTCATCTCCCAGTACCTACTGCAACCTACATCCTTCTGAATCTGCTTAGTGTATTCATCTCTTGGTCTCCCCCTACGATTTTTACCCTCCAAGCTGCCCTCCAATACTAAATTGGTGATCCCTTGATGCCTCAGAACATGTCCTACCAACCGATCCCTTCTTCTGGTCAAGTTGTGCCACAAACTCCTCTTCTCCCCAATCCTATTCAGTACCTCCTCATTAGTTATGTGATCTACCCATCTAATCTTCAGCATTCTTCTGTAGCACCACATTTCGAAAGCTTCTATTCTCTTCTTGTCCAAACTATTTACCGTCCATGTTTCACTTCCATACATGGCTACACTCCATACAAATACTTTCAGAAATGACTTCCTGACACTTAAATCTATACTCGATGTTAACAAATTTCTCTTCTTCAGAAACGCTTTCCTTGCCATTGCCAGTCTACATTTTATATCCTCTCTACTTCGACCATCATCAGTTATTTTGCTCCCCAAATAGCAAAACTCCTTTACTAATTTAAGTGTCTCATTTCCTAATCTGATACCCTCAACATCACCCGACTTAATTCGACTACATTCCATTATCCTCGTTTTGCTTTTGTTGATGTTCATCTTATATCCTCCCTTCAAGACACCATCCATTCCGTTCAACTGCTCTTCCAAGTCCTTTGCTGTCTCTGACAGAATTACAATGTCATCGGCGAACCTCAAAGTTTTTATTTCTTCTCCATGGATTTTAATACCTACTCCGAATTTTTCTTTTGCTTCCTTTACTGCTTGCTCAATATACAGATTGAATAACATCGTGGAGAGGCTACAACCCTGTCTTACTCCCTTCCCAACCACTGCTTCCCTTTCATGCCCCTCGACTCTTATAACTGCCATCTGGTTTCTGTACAAATTGTAAATAGCCTTTCGCTCCCTGTATTTTACCCCTGCCACCTTTAGAATTTGAAAGAGAGCATTCCAGTCAACATTGTCAAAAGCTTTCTCTAAGTCTACAAATGCTAGAAACGTAGGTTTGCCTTTCCTTAATCTTTCTTCTAAGATAAGTTGTAAGGTCAGTATTGCCTCACGTGTTCCGGTATTTCTACGGAATCCAAACTGATCTTCCCAGAGGTCGGCTTCTACTAGTTTTTCCATTCGTCTGTAAAGAATTCGTGTTAGTATTTTGCAGCTGTGGCTCATTAAACTGATTGTTCGGTAATTCTCACATCTGTCAACACCTGCTTTCTTTGGGATTGGAATTATTATATTCTTCTTGAAGTCTGAGGGTATTTCGTCTGTTTCATACATCTTGCTCACCAGATGGTAGAGTTTTGTCATGACTGGCTCTCCCAAGGCCATCAGTAGTTCTAATGGAATGTTGTCTACTCCCGGGGCCTTGTTTCGACTCAGGTCTTTCAGTGCTCTGTCAAACTCTTCACGCAGTATCTTATCTCCCATTTCATCTTCATCTACATCCTCTTCCATTTCCATAATACTGTCCTCAAGTACATCGCCCTTGTATAAACCCTCTATATACTCCTTCCACCTTTCTGCCTTCCCTTCTTTGCTTAGAACTGGGTTGCCATCTGAGCTCTTGATATTCATACAAGTGGTTGTCTTATCTCGAAAGGTCTCTTTAATTTTCCTGTAGGCAGTATCTATCTTACCCCTCATGAGATAAGCCTCTACATCCTTACATTTGTCCTCTAGCCATCCCTGCTTAGCCATTTTGCACTTTCTGTCGATCTCATTTTTGAGACGTTTGTATTCCCTTTTGCCTGCTTCATTTATTGCATTTTTATATTTTCTCCTTTCATCAATTAAATTCAATATTTCTTCTGTTACTCAAGGATTTCTATTAGCCCTCGTCTTTTTACCTACTTGATCCTCTGCTGCCTTCACTACTTCATCCCTCAAAGCTACCCATTCTTCTTCTACTGTATTTCTTTCCCCCATTCCTGTCAATTGTTCACTTATGCTCTCCATGAAACTCCGTACAACCTCTGGTTCTTTCAGTTTATCCAGGTCCCATCTCCTTAAATTCCCACCTTTTTGCAGTTTCTTCAGTTTTAATCTACAGGTCATAACCAATAGATTGTGGTCAGAGTCCACATCTGCCCCTGGAAATGTGTTACAATTTAAAACCTGGTTCCTAAATCTCTGTCTTACCATTATATAATCTATCTGATACCTTTTAGTATCTCCAGGGTTCTTCCATGTATACAACCTTCTATCATGATTCTTAAACCAAGTGTTAGCTATGATTAAGTTGTGCTCTTTGCAAAATTCTACCAGGCGGCTTCCTCTTTCATTTCATAGCCCCAATCCATATTCACCTACTACGTTTCCTTCTCTCCCTTTTCCTACACTCGAATTCCAGTCACCCATGACTTAAATTTTCGTCTCCCTTCACTATCTGAATAATTTATTTTATTTCATCATACCTTTCTTCAATTTCTTCGTCATCTGCAGAGCTAGTTGGTATATAAACTTGTACTACTGTAGTAGGTGTGGGCTTCGTATCTATCTTGGCCACAATAATGCGTTCACTATGCTGTTTGTAGTAGCTTACCCGCGTTCCTATTTTCCTATTCATTATTACCGGTAAACCTACTCTTGCATTACCCCTATTTGACTTTGTGTTTATAACCCTGTAGTCACCTGACCAGAAGTCTTGTTCCTCCTGCCACTGAACTTCACTAATTCCCACTATATCTAACTTTAACCTATCCATTTCCCTTTTCAAATTTTCTAACCTACCTGCCCGATTAAGGGATCTGACATTCCACGCTCCGATCCGTAGAACGCCAGTTTTCTTTCTCCTGATAACGACATCCTCTTGAGTAGTCCCCACCCGGAGATCCGAATGGGGGACTATTTTACCTCCGGAATATTTTACCCAAGAGGACGCCATCATCATTTAATCATACAGTAAAGCTGCATGCCCTCGGGAAAAATTACGGCCGTAGTTTCCCCTTGCTTTCAGCCGTTCGCAGTACCAGCACAGCAAGGCCGTTTTGGTTATTGTTACAAGGCCAGATCAGTCAATCATCCAGACTGTTGCCCTTGCAACTACTGAAAAGGCTGCTGCCCCTCTTCAGGAACCACACGTTTGTCTGGCCTCTCAACAGATACCCCTCCGTTATGGTTGTACCTACAGTACGGCTATCTGTATCGCTGAGGCACGCAAGCCTCCCCACCAACGGCAAGGTCCATGGTTCATGAGGGGGGGACTTGAATCCTTGGATGCTCTATTGTCTCAGCATATGACAATGGTTACCTTTTCAAGTTCTGCCATTAATTCTGATTTCAGTACTTAATTAAAATTGAAATATCTCATGATTCATGACTCTGATCACCGTGCTGTTAACACCAAATGTTCTTTAATAAATGACCACATCCATACAATACATCTTTTGTTCCAACCTCTTTCTCCAGTTACTCAAGTCTTATGCTTACAGTAACAAGTACATTGGCAATAAGTGAGGGTAGTGAGTGTACATGTTACTGCAACATGTCACCCCGACCCCTTCGGTTTCGAAACTCCCAGGGTTTTGAACAGCAATGCCTGTAACTTCATTTTCTGATCACTCTTCAAATTTTTACTATGAAATTATATACCTTTACAAGTTTCCTACTAATTTCTTAACAGGGAACTTTATCATTTTCACTGTACCAATAGATTTTAATACAGTAAACCAAAATTTATATGTACAAAAAAGTTTTACATTCTTATGTAGTAGCCACAAACACAAACATAATAAAATGTTCACTGATTTGCCTTAATAAACCCTCTTTAGGATTTTTATTCTCTATTTTCTCCTTTACGCCTTTGGTTACACTCTTACGTATTCAAATACAGAGATATGTAAACAGGCAAAACACGGCGCTGTGGTCGGCAATGCCTGTATGAGGCAACAAGTGTCTGGCGTAGTTGTTAGATTGGTTACTGCTGCTACATTGAATGGTTATCAAGATTTAAGTTAGTTTTAACATGTTGTTATAGTTGGCACATGAGCGACGGGACACAGCATCTCTAAGGTAGTGATGAAGGAGGGATCTTCCTGTACAACACTTTCACGAATGTACCGCAAATATCAGGAATCCAGTAAAACATCAAATCTCTGACATCGCTGCGGCCAAAAATAAATCCTGCAAGAACGGGACCAGTGACAACTGAAGAGAATTGTTCAACGTGACGGAAGTACAACCCTTCTGCTGATTGCTGCAGATTTTAATGCTGGGCCATCAACAAGTGGTCAGCATGCAAACCATTCAACGAAACTTCATTGATATGGACTTTCAGAGCTGAAGGCCCACTTGTGTACTGCACAACACAAAGCTGTATGCCTCATCTGTGCCCATGAACACCGACAGTGTACTACAGATGACTGGAAACATGTTGCCTGGTCAGACGAGTTTCGTTTCAAGTTGTATTGAGCGGATGGACATGTACAGGTATGGAGACATCCTCATGAATCCATGGACTGTTCAAGCTGCTGAAGGCTCTGTAATGGTGTGGTCCATGTGCAGTTGGAGTGATATGGGACCCCTGATATGTCAAGATATGACGCTGATAGGTGGCATGTACGTAGGCATCCTGTCTGATCACCTGCATCCATTCATGTCCATTGTACATTCCAACGTACTTGGGCAATTCCAGCAGGACAATGCAACACCCCACCCATCCAGAATTGCTACAGAGTGGCTCCAGGAACACCTTTCTGAGTTTAAACAGTTTAAATACTTGCGCTGGCCACCAAACTCCCCAGACATGAACATTATTGAGCATATCTGGGATGCCTTGCAATATGCTGTTCAGAAGAGACCTCCACCCCCTTGTATTCTTATGGAGTTATGGGCAGCCCTGCAGTATTCATGGTGTCAGTTCCCTCCAGCACTGCTTCATACATTAGTTGAGTCCATACCACGTCATTTTGCAGCATTTCTACGTGCTCATGGGGGCCCTGCATAATATTAGGAAGGTGTACCAGTTTCTTTGGCTCTTCAGTGTAACTCACAAAATACTACTTTCACATGCTTGTATGCTGTTTAGAGACAGATGACATTAAGTTCTCCATTGACTCCACTTCCTACGGTAATGAAGGCCCTGGACAGTTCATGGAGAGAGAGCAGAATGCTACTGCTCTCTGCCTTGTAATAATATCACTCCCTGTCTTGTGTTGCCACAGTCTACTACTTCTATCAAACTTCTTTCTTTCACAACTGTGTATTAGGTTCACAAATTTCTAAAATTGGCATTGCAGTGGTGCCTGAAGGCCACAGATAAACTCTCCACATTCCAAATGTTTGTTTCCACTTTGTTTCTCCGATTGCATTGCCATTATATCATTGCTGTTGTCTTTGTTGTCACCGTAAAAGCTTTGAAGGCTTTAAATTATCTCCTTACCAACTTTTTACCTGACAGTGAAACATAAATATCAAGTCAAGGACTTTTCCAATGTTCACACAAATAAACACCGTAAATCTTCGCCTCTTTAGCATTAAATCTAGTCCAATGATCATGGCTACTAAGTGTCTTTTGCCTATCTCTTTGCTATAAGACTTGTATAATTTTTTACTGTGTCACTCTTGGCTGCTTAGCCTCCACTTTTCTATCTTAGTATTATTAGTTATGTAAATACCTTCTTAGTGAAGGCTTTGGGCCTTTACTGTAACTTCACTTCCCATCTTAGTTTATTCATCAGTTTTAGCGCAACATTTTAACTTAAATCTTTCCACATTCTTTCATTTTACACAATTCCAACCCTGTTCATAGCACAGGATCCTTTGGCATTGCTACCATTAGTATCTCTCTTTAGTTTGACCTGTCCTTCTAATTACTCCTCACTTATGCTCATTTAATTGCTTGTGCCTTTTATATCTTACATTTTTATAGACTCAGCACTCTTCACTGTTTGGCTTACCTTAAGGCTCTATATTAACCAAACACTGTACATTTAGAAAGAAAATAAAAGAAAGAAAACATTAGAAAAAGAAAAGGAAGCTTAAGTGCAGACAGTCACTCCATTGTGAAATTTCTTGAAGACCAGGAACTCACCTACACCTTTTTACATCAGGATAAGGCTTCCTCCACCAAAATCTCTTCTCATATCTTTGACACAAAATTTAGTGGTTTCCACTTCTCCCACAGATTTACTCCTGCTATCAGCCATTTCTTTTCCCTCTACTCTCAACCTTTGCTCATTAATTATTTTACTTTTCTGGTCTCCATCCATTTCTTCTGGATATGTAACATCCAAGGTTCTCCCATCCTTACCCTTTCACTTTACAGAAAGTGTCGCATCCCGGCACAGACTAGCTTTGGATGAAGATGTGACCTGCATGGTGCAATCAGGATGTTGATGACAATCAACACTGAGTTACCTGTAATGGAGCAAGAGGAAGCAAGTCCCCTAGGAATCTTGGCACAAGTGATTTTGGAATGGAGAGGAGAAATTGTTGGCACTGTAGGAAATGAATAAGAATGCCATCACTTAAAAGATTCAGTTTAAGGACAATTTATTTCCCAGTGATTCAACTTCATTCAGAGAGGTGTCTTGCAGTGGCTTTATATCTTTACAAATCAATGAACACACCATACCACTCTATTTGATAGTCTTTCCCATCAACTCTTGGTTGCTGAGTTCCATATTAGACTGCCAGAGACGAGCGCTCTGCTTGTAACTCATTCCAACAGTACACAGTCGAATACTTTAACCACAATGGGAGACAAGTGCAAGACAGTGCTTGTTTCTTTTGTAGTAATCTAACACACGGAAAATGTCAATTGTTACTTGTTGTGATTATACGCAATCATTTGCAGTAGGAGACAAGTGTAACATAGCAGTTGTTACTCTTTATATTCTGACACACAGAAAATATCAATTGTTAAACATAGTTACTTCTAGAGACAAACACTAGAGAACTTTTTCTGTTCTAATAGGCAGAAAACTCAAGATAAGATTATTATATATGCATGTAATATTTTTTTGTGTTATCTGAGTGATCCCTCATTGTCTATAATGTATTGTTTAACAGATTCTTCTTAACTTTCTTTTCAAATAAGTTTATTTAGTGATCTCTTTAATCCTCTTGGGCAATATATTCAACAGTATTATTCCTTGGTAGAAATACTGTTTTGTGATTTACATCTATTCTTTTTTGGCGAATGTAGTTCCAGTCTTGCTCTTGTCCCTTGGTCATGGACAGAGCTGTTCGTGCAGTAATCATCAATATTATTTTTGATGTGTACAACTGATTTGTGAATGAACTCACATGATGTACTTAAAATCCCCAGTGTTTTGAGCAGAACTTTCCAGTGAGCTCAAATACTATTTTTAGTTATTATTCTTGAGCCTTTTTCTGTAGTTTTAAAACTGTGTTCATATTTTGTGAATTTGTTCCCCAGAAAAGAATTTCACAGCTTAGACCTGAGTGTACATATGAATAGCATGTAATTAAAAGACACTGACTGTTATATGCTGATGATGGGACACTGAGGGCATAACATGCTGCTGATATTTTGTTTGCAAGTTTCTTTGTGTGTTCACTCCACTTCAACTGAGAAACAATAGTCATTCCTAAAAATTTTGTGTTTATTACACAGTCTCTGGAGGTGACATATGTATTCAGAGGATTTATGCACTTGACTGTATTATTTTACACTAATATGAATACCTATTCCTACCCCTTATTTTTTCTGTTCTTTTTGCTTTGTGTATTTCTTTTAAAAAAATTAAAAGAATTACTTTACAGGATATTCTGATCTTGTGAAAGTGTCCATCTGAAGATGGGAGCTTGCCCCTCTGAAACACATCATTTTTGTTGTGGTCGTATGCAGTGGGACAGAAATTTTCTCTTAAACAGTTAAATTAAACTTGTGATCTTGCTTCCATGTAGTTGTGTAAAATTTGATGTTTTGTAATACTTCAGTGATGGCAGTATTGCCTTAGTAATGTTACTTAAAATCCGTCTTGATTGCAAATTTTTTTATTTTATTTATTATTCATATGACCGGTTTCGGTTCATTCAGAACCATCTTCAGATCTGATATTTCAGTTACAGGAGTAACCCGTCCAAATCCAGCAACTTTCACATGCTACGTAGCATGTGAAAGTTGCTGGATTTGGACGGGTTACTCCTGTAACTGAAATATCAGATCTGAAGAGGGTTCTGAATGAACCGAAACCGGTCATATGAATAGCACTCACATGCTACGTAGCATGTGAAAGTTGCTGGATTTGGACGGGTTACTCCTGTAACTGAAATATCAGATCTGAAGATGGTTCTGAATGAACCAAAACCGGTCATATGAATAATAAATAAAATAAAAAAATTTGCAATCAAGACGGATTTTAAGTAACATTATAAAATCACTGATTGCGGTTATCCCGTAAGACATTATGTCTGTTTTTGCCAAGTATTGCCCTAGAACCAGTAATATTTTATATGAGATAGTTATCTGCTGTTGTAATAATGATTATCAAGCAAAATTATATCTGAAACTGTCAGCCATGAAATTTTCTAAACCATTGGGAGAAAGGAGACGGATTGGAACACTATTAACTACCAGACTGTGAGAAAGGAGATGCGTTTAATTGCCAGTCAACTATTGGCTTTATTGCTTACATCATTTACCAACTTTGATAATTTCTTCACATTTACAGGATCAATCACATAGCTGTTATTACGAATATTTTAAGTGCGCATATATTCCATGAAACCACAATAATTTTTAATTTGGTGTTTTTTTGTATGCTCCCATGCTTAACTGGTAAGTTTTACTATTATGAATCCAGCCATTAAAGTTGCAATGTAGATGCTGATTTTATCATGGGAGGTCAAAACATAATGTCACTTTTTTAAATTGTCACATCCATGTAACAATATAAAATATATCCCTACATTCTCTATACACCCTTCCATTTTTAATGTGCCTTTTCCATCAAATGTGCAGTTTCTATGGCTTCTGTTAAAAAGAGCTGTAGATATATTCATATCCGGTTTTGGATAAGCTCTGGTGTTGCTGCATGTAGCCCCTTCTTCTCTACAACCAAGTCAACAACACTAACAAAACAAAATATCTAGTTCATTTGGAAAATACTCACGGTTTTGATCTTCAGTTTCCACTAGTTTAGCATACTTTAATCTAGCAGCACATGACCTTGCATTGACTTTCAGGACAAGGCCACATTAAATTCATTCCTGATGTTTTTTATTGTTATACACTATCTGACCAAAAGCATCCAAACATCTATTAGTGGGTATTAATATGGGGTGTGTTCACCCTTTGCCATTATGATGACTTGCACTCTGTTGTGGGCACTTTTAGTGAGGTGTGTCTGAATGTCTGGCAGCCCATTCTTCCTCAAGACCCAGAAACAAAGAAGATAGTGATGTTGAACACTGGGGCCTGGAGCAAGATGACATTCTAACTCACCTCAAATTTGTTCCACTGTGTTCAGCTTAGGACTGTTACTGTCCACAAACCACTGTGTTACAGACACTGCTTTATGACATGTGCATTGTCATGGGGATACAACATTGTCTCTGAACGGTACGCAGTGCACAGCGCTGTTAAATAGGTTCACATCCTTCTATATTTACCCATTTCCTTTAGTTCAATTAAGGTACTATAACCACAAAAGACACATCCCTACCATAACACCACCTCCTATGTACTTCACTATTAGCACTACACATGATGCCAGACCCTTCCATCGGATTACCACAGGGTGTAGTGTGATTTGTCACTCAAAGTCACTCATTTCCAGTCATCCACTGTCCAGTCATGTCAATCTTTACAAAACCTCAAGCTTTAGTTAGCATTGACTACAGAAATGTGTGGCTAATGAGGAACTGCTCGAATGTTGTATCCCATTCTTCCTATGCACAGTCATTGTGCTAGCTGTATGAGGAGCTGCTCGAATGTTGTATCTCGTTCTTCCTATGCACAGTCATTGTGCTAGCTGAACTGCAGGTAGTGTGTGGTTACTTTTTTTTTTCCAACCGACCTCCGAAATGCCCAAGAGTAGGTACATGAGGTCTACCTGGTCTTAGTTTAGCTGTGTTTGTCCCTGTTGATTTCCACTTCATTGTCACAACACCAACATTTAACTTCAACAGTTTTAGAAGGCTTGAAATGTTTCTGTTGGATCTGTTACTGAGGCAACTTCCAATGATTAGTCCATGTTCAAAATCACTGACTGATCCAGTCTGCTGTTATTGCTTTCTACTAACAACACATACTCCCTCTCTCATGAAATGTGGTCTGTTCTGCGTTACGTAGGGGTGCCCGGATACTTTTGATGGTTTTGTCTTTCCTCCTCAACTTTTTGCTTGATTGTTTTGTTTGACAAGAATGTAATGGGAGACCCGCAATTCACTGCATGGTGTAGTGAATTAGAGAACTATATCTTGGTTGTTATAATCTTGCTGTTATTGGTGAAGCAATACTTAAACTGGGAAGTTCCGACCGCTAACCATAAGGTCCTGTACAGTGTGAATATTTCCTTTTGTGATGTTTACCTGTAGTTGCCATGATTACTTTTCCACAGGCTGCTGCCCCACTGTAGCCATTTTTTATGTCTCGTATGCATTCTTGATCATAATACGCAGTTAGTTAGGATAAATGACACATCGCCTTATAGTAAGAATACTCCTTAGTGGGAATCAGTTAGAATAATCAATGATCCAGGATAATTTTTTTTAAGATTAGTTTACAAGAGATGGAGTGGTGTGCTGACCACATGCCCCTCCGAATCCGCATCCAGTGACACCCATGGGCTGAGGATGACACGGCGGCCCGTTGGTACCATTGGGCCTTCATGGCCTATTAGGGAGGAGTTTTTACGAGAGATGACCTGGGGTGACATTTATAATAAACCAAAGCCTAACAGGAAGTTTAATCTATTCTGTGATAAATTCATATCATTATTTGAAAATAGCTTTCCGCATAATCTAATCAGAAAGGACTCTAAACAGCCATGTAAAAATCCATGGATCACTAGATGTATTAAAGTATTTTGTGAAAGAAAAAGGGAAATGTGTCTGTTGTAAAAAACATGTAGAGATCCTGCAGTAGTTACACACTACAAAAACTCAAAATTACTAAGAAAGCCTGTTAAAAATCAAGGAACATGCACATAATATCAGAAACTAGTAATTCCGACAATAGGCTTAAGGCTATATGGAATGTATTGAAATGAGAGACAGGATAATATCACTAATGAACTGAGTGGAAGGGCTATAAATGATGAGTCACAGGTAGCAAATATATTGAATAATTATTTCTTACATACAGTAGAAAATATAAGGAAAAACAGTTCAAGGGAAAAATTACACCAGTATATTGAAAGAGTAACTCTCATTATATTCAGTCACATGAATATATCACCAACTTCTTCCTCTGAAATTAGGAAAATTATACAGTTTCTCAAAAATAAAAGCTCATCTGACTTCCAATAGAGTTCTAAAAATTTGTTCCCGTTTAATAAGCCCAGTCTTATCTTAACTATCTAATTGCTCACTCACTCAAGGCATTTTTCCAGAGACTGAAATATGCTGTTGTTAAACCCCTCTTTAAGAAAGGTGGTAAGAGAGATGTCAGCAGCTACCAGCTGTTTCACTGCTGATGTCATTTTCCAAAATCTCTGAGGTGATGTTTCCTAGAATAGAATCTCACCTTAGTAACAGTACTATCCTCAGCAAATCACAGTTTGGGTTTCAGAACAGTTGCTCTACTGAGAACATCAAGTACGTGTTCACTCACAAAATTTTACAAGCATTAAATAGCAAAGTGGCACCAGTTGTATCTTCTGTGACTTATCTAAGGCATTTGACTGTGTGAATCACAGTATTCTCCTAGATAAATTGAAGTTTTATGAGATTGATGGTATAGCCAACCAATGGACAATGTCATGTCTAACCATAAGAATGCAGGAATCTCTACTTAGTAATTCAACCAATATAGTCCAGGGACGTAGTGCTGACTCAGGAAAAATTATCTATGGGGTTCCTTAAGGCTCAGTCTTAGGTCCACTGTTGTTCCTCATATAAGTAAATGATCTTCTGTCTACTATACACCAAGCAGAATTAGTTCTTTTTGCAGCTGAACTAGTACTGTAATCGCTCCAAGCATAATGTACAAAAATAGGAGAGATGATAAACAATGTTCTTAAAAGTAACATTGACTGGTTTTGTGCAAATGGTCTTACCCTCAATTTTAAAAGGACACAACATATTGAGTTCTGCACTTCTAGGGGTACTCTGACAGTGATAAGTGTAACACATGGTGAGGAAATAATAAATAGAGTGGAAATTTCAAAATTCTTAGGTGTCCATATTGATGAAAATTTAAACTGCAAAAAGCACATTTTTGGACTCCTAAAACAACTTAGTTCAGCTACATTTGCACTCAGAATCATTGCAGAAGAGACAATTCAATGAGTTGACATATGTGGATGTTTTCATTCAATAATTTCATATTGAATAATGTTCTGGGGTAACTTATCTTTAAGAAAGAAACTTTTCATTGCTCAAAAACATACTGTAGGAATAATATGTAGTGATCACCTATGATCATCCGATAGACATCTATTTATGGAGTTGGGCATTCTGACTACTGCTTCACAGCATATTTATTCTCTCCTGAAGTTTGTTGTAAAACATCCACCACAGTTCTAAAGGAACAATGATGTACATAATTACAACACCAGATGGAAAAATGACATTAATTACTCCATGTTAAGGTTGTGTAAAAGGGGTGTACAATGTTGTAACAAAAATTTTTGATCGCTTACCTGATGATATAAAATGCTTGACAGACAGCAGAGTAAAATTTGAAAACAAACTGAACAAGTTTCTAATTGACAACTCCCTGTATTGTAATATGTAAAAGCTCTTGTGTAGGAATTACTAACTCACATCTGTATATTTGTAAAGGTTATTAATGTTCAGCATGAAGCCATGTTTACAAATTAATTTGCAATGTGAATGTAAAATGACTTGTTCCAGATTATGATTTATTGTACAAAATGATTAATGGAACATGAAACTAATTAACTTCACCATACTGTGTATGTAGTGTGCTAGATTATAAGCTGAGCTGCTATATACAAGTTCTTATTTATAAATCTATCAAGTGCTCAGTGTCTCCACTGTTGAATGAATGGTTGTCTTTACTCATCACATTGTATATATTATACTCAGGATATTCCAGTGTAGTACTGAGATCCAATTATAATTTACTAATTTGTATTCTTTGCATAAAAACACCACACTAAACAGGCTATTATTTTGAAGTTACATAATCATTTTCAATTCAGGTGTTTTTCAAAGGACACTATGTTTTCATGTTGCATTTAACTAAATTAATATATTTTTTATTTTTGTTTCTGTTAACAAACCAGAAACATATCATTTCAGTATACCATTTAGGTATTATTTTGCACCCAGTTTATCCTGAATTGTTATTTTCATCTGTGTTTTACTTAATTAGATATTGACACAGAAGAAATCCTTGAATTAATATGGGCTAACAAAGAGCGCAACAAGAAATGGATAAAATCAAAATTTTCTGTTATGGGATTTGATTTTTTTGCTAAGAAATGGAGTAGTGAACTGGAAGAAAAATTAAGAGAAGTGACAACCATTTTGGCAGCTGATGGTAAGTAAAAATAAATGAATTTACTAAAAATGATACTATATAGTCGATAAAAAATGCTTGATAATGCGTTCTTAATTATGTTGTGGATTAAAAGTAAAATCAATTGTCTTTAAGTTCAAAAAGTGTTTTATTGGAAAATAATTATGTTCTGACACAGTATTAAAAGGCTTATTTGAAGTACATGACAGATAAACAAAAAAAATGGTTCAAATGGCTCTGAGCACTATGGGACTTAACAGCTATGGTCATCAGTCCCCTAGAACTTAGAACTACTTAAACCTAACTAACCTAAGGACAACACACAACACCCAGTCATCACGAGGCAGAGAAAATCCCTGACCCTGCCGGGAATCGAACCCGGGACCCCGTGCTCGGGAAGCGAGAACGCTACCGCGAGACCACGAGCTGCGGACGACAGATAAACATTACATGTATATTGAAGGGGAGAAAAAAATAGATACCCATGGGTTTTGTAGTCAGTTATATTTTCTTTTCTCAGGGACTAGAGAGGAAAAAGTACAAAGGAAAAATTGTACAAATCAAATATCTCAAGGACAAAATATGTTATTTAGAAGCTTAAACAAATAAAAGTTAGGAAAGGCAACTGCTCGCCAGCAGGTTAATGAATGTGTGTAGATGCAAGTAATGGTTTTCAAAGTGTTTGTAATATCATTAAAGCTTGAATAGAGAGTAACGCTACATAGAGTATCAGTTTATTGATTTGTCATATCCAGTGAGGCAGGTCTCTGTTAAAATTTTGTTCTTTGGCAGACAACACTATTTTTCACTAATCATTACATCTACATCTTCATCTACATCCATACTCTGCGAAACACTGTAGTCCATTGTAGAGCATATTTCTCATTGTGCCATGTATTAGGATTTCTTTTCATTCCATTTGTGTGTGAATCACAGGAAGTATGCTTAAATACCACTGTGCATGTGATAATTAGTCTAATCTTGACTTCACAGTCCCTACAGAGCAGCAGTATGTTCCTAAATTCCCCACTTAATAATGATTCTTGAAACTTTGTAAATATGTTTCCATGGAATAGTTACCTTCTGTCTACAAATACCTGCTAGTTCAGGTTTTCAGCATTTCTGTGACTCACTCCCACAGGTCAGACAAACCTGTCACCCTTCTTTGTATACTGCCAGTATATCCTGTTAGTCTATTTGGTACCGATCCCACACGCTTGATCAATATTCTGCAATAGCTCACATGAGTGTTTTGTTAGCATTCTCCTTTGTAGGCTGAGAGCATTTCCTAGTGTCCTAACGATGAGCTGAAATCTACCTACAATTGACTCTATGTGATCATTCCATTTCATATCCTGACAAACTGTTACTGCCTGATATGTGTACGGTTTCCTACTTCCAACTGTGATTCACTTATGTGGTCATTGAATACTATGTTTTGCCATTGGTGTCATGAACACTCTGTAGCTGACATTATGATCATGATGTAATACCCAAAAAGTGTTAAAAAGGTGAAACTGTCATCAAACTGAAGGTCTGACACTACAATGCATTTCTAGACATGGCTCTATTGGAAGTTATATGTCTGTGCTTGCATTCCTCTGACCTTCAAACTGACTTATTCAGCCAGTTTAGGGGACCTGTCAATGGACTCCACACTGTGGTGCAAGTCAAAATTTTTCATGTAATCTAATGT
Organism: Schistocerca nitens; assembly: GCF_023898315.1. Classification (NCBI taxonomy): domain Eukaryota; kingdom Metazoa; phylum Arthropoda; class Insecta; order Orthoptera; family Acrididae; genus Schistocerca; species Schistocerca nitens. The sequence goes on from NC_064617.1 coordinate 212,733,325, forward strand.
TGCCAGAGTTGAAAGTGATAAGTGACAATTAAAAGTTCTGGGATTGGTTGGGAAATGAATCTCAGACCTATGAATCCATAGCCATCAATGTTACAGATACTAAAATAAAATTCTTATACACATTGTGACTTGCCCATCTAAAATTCTACATTTGTTGTGTGATGATAAATCAGTGAAGTATGGTTTCAGTCTTCTTATCAAGTTTCATAATAAATTTAAGTGAAACTTCAAAACTCAAATTTCACTGTGTCAGCTTGAAGGAAATTTGTGGCATCAGTTGAATGCAAGCTTGCTCTATATCATTATTCTAAAAATAACCTCTCGTAACTCATATTACACAATCGTGTTCAGTAATGTTCAAATTATTTGCATGGCAGATGTTAATAATTTACTCAGCCAAATATGGCATGCAACTAACCAGCCATAATTAACCGTAGTGGTCATTTTTTACAATAAAATCATTCAAAAACAGTATTTTGGTTTCTGACATGTGATATCACATTATAACAAAAATATCTTGGGCTTCTTTCTTTTGTTCCAGACTTCCCCCACTATAGAGGAGCATAGGTGCTAGCTGCTGCATTCAGGGCATGCTCCTCTTTACATCATATGAATAAATAAAATTTTCATTTGGTAGATAAAATATTATGACATTTTCTGTATCAAGCAGGTCTGCTTCACAAAAATACTATTTCAAACTTAAATTATTGATTTGATGCCTAATTTGATTGTATAATATCACAAGTATTATCATAAAATATGCAACTGCTATGAGATAATTTTTCAGTGTTTTGTTTCTTCACATTGTCTCTTTCTTGATGGCAAGTCTGTTTCTGTTTTTATCTACAACACAAATGTTCGCTAGTATTTCTGAAATCAGGTGGTGTGACATCTTGGTACCATTGTTTGATTATTTATGATGTGCTTCACTTGCTTTTCATTGCAGCCAGTCCCTTTCGTAATTTTAACAGTTAAATGTAACTGTCGTCGTAAGGATTCAATACTCCTGTGTTGCATCTATGTTTCCTTGGCCAACTTAACTTATTTATGCTTGCAGTTTAGTTTTTCCAATCATCTATCAGTTGCCACATTTTGCCTTGATTTAGCTTTTCCTTGTGGGTACATTATTATTATTATTGTTATTAAAATATTACTATTATTATTAACCCGTGTAGTGAACTGTTGCATAGATTATAGGTTCTTTGAAAAATGACTAATGTTTTTTGATGTAACTGATACCCATTGAAGTGTGGAATCAATTTTGCTATTCTAAATGGAAATGGATTTTTTCCACACTGATTAAGAAACACTGTTTATGGTCAGTCATACATGGTGTAACACAGAGACTGGTAGAACGAACAGGCAGTTCCTAAGGTCAGTGATGGCAGAGTTCACACAGTGAACAACAAATCCAAGACATAGCAAAGTTATCATAGCTATACAAGTCCATGGGGGAATGCATATCACAAACGTAAAACAGGCAAGGTCAAAATTCTACTGTTAAATTGCATGTAACTAAATGTTTCAAAGGTAAGCAGGAGACTAATTGGCATGTGTTGGGCCGCACTATTGACTCGCAGTCTCAGATGAGTGGGTGGCTCTGTGTGACATGCTTGCTGAAGTGGTGCCTCATGGGGGAGCAACCAGCAACTTGAGTATGTAGCCCGAGTATCTCTGACCTGTTCCCCATATTTATGCTGGGGCTGGGTTGGGAATCCAAATCACTTTTGACTACTAAATCCTTCCCCTCTCTAATCAGCATGTAAGGCCAGAAGTGGCCCGACCTGTGCTAGCTTCATCGAGGGAGAGAGAGAGAGAGAGAGAGAGAGAGAGAGAGAGAGAGATGCTGGAAGCCCTGCCAGAGACTCCTGGGGATGGTCATCATCGTGATCGGCTGGGACAGATGCTGGCACATGTAATGGGATTATCGACCGATTAGTGGGTTCTTGGGTGCAGCTTGGTCCTGCCTGCAGGAGACTGTGTGCCAGCTATGTAGAAGATGGGGACAGCAATTCGGCCTCCATCAGCACCCGAGTATGAAAACAAACCATCTCTATCGATTATGTGGTGAGGAGATTACTTGTGTTGGCGAGAACAGAAAGTAGCTGCATCTCCACTGGCTCCCTGTGGTTGCTTAACATGAGGGCAGAGGTTGTAGTGGTAGTACATAAGTTTGCCCCTGGCATGGTTGTGTAGGTCATGCCCAGTCAGCAGTTGAGGGGATGTGGGAGGGCAGTACACCTTACTTCAGCCAGAGCTTATCTCGATGGTACCTAACTAAATGCTCCTGGCTGGCCACAACCTCAAATATCCACCACCCCCCTAGTGCTGATGATAATAACATGAGTTCACTTGGGGTCCTGGCCAAAAGTGCAAGCCCAGTCATGGAGCCCATGATATGCTGTGTGCATGAGCATTGGTTCCATGGAGCTGGGCTCAGCACAGTGAGGTGTATGCAGGGTCTGTGCCCTTGTAGAATTATGGCCAGGTTGTATCCATTTGTGGAAGTGGACCCAGAGGTGTGGAAGTGGACCCAGAGGTGGCAAGGAAGCTGATGAGTGCTTCCCTGGAGTCAGCTGTTGTCATTATTTTACACATCTACTTTTTGAAGGTCCTGACCATCTGTTTGGCCTCCAAATTGGATGTGGGGTGGAAAGGGATAGTAGTCAGGTGCTTAACGCAATTGCCTTTACAAAAATCCCAAAACATAGATGCTGTGAATTTAGGAACGTTGTTGGCAACCAGTTTGGACGGTACCCCCTCTATTCCAGATGTGATGGACAGAGCACGGGTAGTAGTTGGTGTGGTGGTGGAAGTTTAGAGAGGGCATTGATAACTAACAAGCATGTTCCTCCCTGGAAAGGTCTGGCAAAATCAGCATGCTCTCTTTGCCAGGAGTAGTCAAAGTGTGGCTAAGGGTTGAAATCCTTAGCTGCGGTTGACTGATTGTGGACACAGGCCTGGTAGTTTTGTACAATGTGTTCAACAGCTGTTTTGACACAAGCTGTAGCAAAAAATAGATGTGCCATTCTGGATTGGTGGCTTTAAGCAGGTGCTCTGGTCAACTCTGCCATACAGCAGACAACACTGTATGGAGTAGTGGATTATGACCCATTTCTGCTGCTTCAGCCTGTCAAACTCTGCATCTGGGCCACACAGCAAGCGGAAAAGTGCATCAGCATTTGAGTGCTGCATGGTGGACCAATAATGGATTGCGTGGTTATAGTTACTTAGGAGCAATGCCATCCATTGCAGCCATTGTGCCATCATATTGGAAAATTTTGAATGGAGACTAAATAGCAAAATGAGGGGCTTGTGATTGGTGATCAAGTGGAGCTTTGTACCAACGAGATACATGTGAAACTTCCTGATGCTAATAATTCCTCTGTGCCACATCTAATGTTTTAGATGCAGTTATAATGAACTGTTCTGTCCCATCAACATATCTGTGCCACAAGCACCAGCACCCTAATCTGACACATCAGTGGCAAGCATTAAATGTTCGTTGGGATGGAACATCGCTAAACATGGGCGAAGCTAAGGCACCTTTTAAGTTATAAGTAAGCCTTCTAGCATGCCTCTGGCCACATAAATTTAACAAATATGAAATCTGGGATGAATTGGGAATAAACTTTTCAAAATAATTTCTTTTCCTGAGGAACGAATGTAGTTCTTTGAGGTTATTAGGAGCTGGTAAGTTAGTGACTGCATCCACGTGATCCTGTGTGGACATGAGGCCTTCTTTACTCAGTATGTGCTCAAGTACTTGACACTCACTTAAAGAAACTACATTTATCAAATTGACAACACAGACCATGGACATGGAGCCGCTCAAACATCTGTAGATTGTGCAGGTGTTGCTCCTGCATGGCTCCAGTGAATATTTAACACAGTTGGGAATATCTTGGTTGAGTTGCTTAAGGTATTGCTGTAATATCACAGGAGTTCTTGCAACCCACAGTGACAATCTGTTATAACAATACATGCCAAGTGCCATATTAATCACTAAAAACTGTTTTGTCGGACCATCTACAGGCAATGAAAGTAGGTGACAGTGACACCTGTTTCTGACAAATAATGGTCCCCAGCCAGTTTTGCCAGCAATTCCAAGGAACTGGATACAGATCGACATTTCCTTGAGCATTAATAGTGGACTTAAATTCACCACAAGTTCCAAGTTATCCATTTGGTTTCTTAACAATGAACATAACTGTAGCCCACTGGCTAGACGATACTAACTCCCATACATTGCAATCTGTCTAGGTCTCCTTTAACTTGCTCCCATACGGCAAAAGGCATCAGACAAGCCCTACAAAACCTACGCACTGCTGATTGCTTTAAGGATACATGGGCATGGAACCCTGTTCCACAACCTAATGTAGGTTCTGACAGTTGCTTAAATTGCATACATAGTGCATCAAGTTCTATAGATGGTACTACAGATGAAACTATATTCACTAGTCCTGCATTTGAAAACAAAAAAAACACGAAAATATCTAAGACAAAAGTATTAATTGTCACGCAAGATATGACTATTATCAAGGTTAGCTGCAAAGCTAAATTTTTATATTTAGTGTGGACTACAGTTTGACCTGTATAACAGGATCGACTGACCATTGTACATCACCACCCCACACTGAGAGGACCTCAGCTGTGGAGAACCAGTATGCCAGTAAGTGTCCTCATTAATCAGAGACACAGCCACACCTGTCTCCAACTAGAAATCTGCAGGTGCCACATTAATGTCCAGTTGCAACGTGAGATGCTGCATCCAGCCTGCTGCTGATGGATGATGTTGCTGGTGCACACCGGCCGAGGCAGACACTTGCTAGGTGCCCAAGTTTGCAGTATGTAAAACAAGTGAAGTCACGAAAAGAGCAGTGATGCTGTGGGCCGCGATCTGACCATGATCTGCTGGCATGAACTTTTCTAGGACCATCTAACAATGATGGGGAGGAGACTCTTGTATGAACATTTGCTCACTTTAGATCATGCTGTCAGTGAACGAAGTACTTCTGTTTTTGCGCATCTACTGACAATGAGGGTGGTGGATCACAATCAAGTGCACTAACTACTGTACTAATTACTGAATCCCATGTCGCCAGACTACCAGGTGCTTGGTAAATGGGATGATGATGATTACAAGTCACCAGTTGATTGTACAGCACAAATGCGACTAATAGTAGTACAAAGTTGACTTCAGAGGAATCATGAAACATAGCTTATGCTGATGCAGTTACTTCGTGAGCTTTGGCAATTTTTAGCAAATCACTCAGATTGGGTTAGATGACTCCAAAACCTTCACACTAACTTCTCTAACAGAAGGAGACATACAGTAACATCATGGATTGAGAATTTCACATATGATGTGCCACACTGTTTGCAGGGAAAACCACATTTGCGTGTGAAGCCTTGCAATTCACCAGCCCATGCTGTGTAGGATTGCTTACATTGCTTGACACATTGATTACACTGGAGCCTGGTTGTAGCAACTTGGGTGTGGTAAGCATAATACACAGTAAACCATAAACCTCAGAAAACGCAAACTACTGGGGCGTGAAAGGTGCATAGTTTCTGCAATATTTCATACAGTTTATTGCTGGGAGACAGTGAAACTACACAGTGATGTTCAGGATCAGTTATTTGGCTTGGCTTGCAGTGAAGAACAAAATGACTTATAGACCTCCTAACTCTCAATCATCTTGCTGAAGGAAGTGAGTGGTGGAGGAGGAGGAGGTGATGAAACTGCAACTGCCAACTGTTGTTGGTTTTGCAGCAGCTGTAACAGCAATTTCTGCTGTTGCTGCTGGAAATGTCACTGTTTCTCTTGCCGTTGCTGTTGTTACAGTTGTTTTTGTTGTTCCAACTACAACTGCTGCTGCCAAAGCTTTAAAAACTCAGGCTCTATGGTTCACTAGAATAGTTGCACGGTGAAAAAGTTCTTGTCACCAGTATTTTCAGGCAGTATTGTATCAGTGGACAGCTCCACATGATACGCTTGCTGCAGCAGCCCTCGTGGCTACGTACTGTATGTAACTTGAGTATCCTCAGTCTGTTCTGCATTTCAGTACCTGGACTGGGCAAGGAATCCAAATTGCTGTCGAAAATATTAACTTTTAGTGACCAAACACAGAATAGTTTTGTTAGATGCCAGTTCTTCAGCTGGAGACAAAACAATTACAGCGATTGACGTTCCAAAGTAGACACACACATCCTCCAGGGAGTATCCTGGCCTTTAGTCTCGTTCAAGACAGTGCTTTCATGTGATCTCCAAGTGGTAATTAGTGTTCCACAGTAGACACATATCTTTCAGAGATAATCTGTGGCCTTCAGTCCCACTCAAGAAAAATCTGTCATGTGATCTCCGAGTCATGCTGTAGATTCTCCTGTATGGATAATATGTGTTGTAAATGCATAGGGATTTCATATTGCAAGGCAGTAATCGACACACATCATCATCATCATCATGGTCCTGTATTGCAAATTCATATGGGTGAACCACATGGTCTATGATATCTCTCTGATGGCTTGTTTAGTGCATTGTAGTCAAGGACGGTAATTTCATGTCATGATTTGGAACATTACCTAACTAAATAAACTGCTCTACAAAAGAACCTGACAATATGGTCACTCACCAATAAAAATTTTATTCGAGATTTTATGTGCCTTGTTTGAAACCATGTGTGGGTGTTGGTTTTCACAATCTTTGTCATCTTCAGTAGTATTTTTCCAGTTATGTGGCTTCATCATCGTGTTGTTTTATGGACTAAACTTTCAGCCACTGTTGTCAGTGGCTTACATCAGGGTGTTGTATTTACTGGTAAATAAATTGGTCTACGAAACAAAAAATGACATAACACACTGGCAAAAGTTTTATTGAAGGTGTAGTGTCTTGTTTGATATCATACCAAAATAATGTGAGAACTGGTAACTCCAAGTTTAAGTAAGGATGTACTGACTTTTTTTAGTTCATATGGTATTGTCCCATGGTAATATGTCATTATCATTTTACTGCTCCCTATCTGTCCAGCCTCACTAATGCCCAAGATTTGGAAGCTGCCATTACTGAATCTGAATAATAATTCAATGAAGTTCCACATCCATATAAAGATTTGACTTTGTTGAGTCCAATGCCAAGTGAAATTATGTTGCTGTATGGCCTTTTGGATGTGTTTTAATTTTGGAACTCAACATTTTCATGCTGTTCATATTTCCTTTGCTCTTTCTTATTGCTGTTTTTATGGCAAATGATTTCTTTGTAAGACAAGGTGATAGCCCTATGCCCAACCCACTATTCAAACTTGGGACTGACATCTAAGACTGAGAAAATCAGTCCATTCATTATATGTATATGTTGTGTATCTGCGTACAAATAGTTGTTTTTCTCTGTTTGCATGTGGAACAGGAAAGAAAATGGCTATTAAGCAGTACAGTGTACCCGCTTTCCACGAACCCTACAGTGGTTTGTGGAGTATCTGTGTAGATCTAAATTAGAATCTTCATAAGGATACCTTTGTTATGTTTTCATCAATGGAATTCCACAATGGAAGGTTGTTGTCCTGGACTAACAGTGCCGTCAAGGCTCTTGTGCACAAATCAGCCATGTGTTATGTGGAACCCATGACTAGCTCTCTTCATAATTTACAGACCAAAATATGCACAATATGATTTATTATGAAAGTTTGTAATATTTTCTTGTGAAACTACTACAGATGTAGAAAGAGTATCAGGAGAATTTGGTAGCTCCATAAGGCCAGTGGTACACTTAGAACTGAACAGACCACCAAAACAACCACGAACCCAATATATGAAAACAATAAACTATAATCACAAGTACAAAAACTGGCTGCAACATCAGAGACTTTGATAGACCTAAATTCAGATGGGTACAACAATCAAATAATTTGTATAATGCACCAATGTATCAAGATGAGTCAAAAAGTATATTGTCTGGACCCTTAATTGTGAGAAAACAGAATAAATACATTTACTAATTTCATTAATATTGTATCATGTTTTTAAATACACTCCTGGAAATGGAAAAAAGAACACATTGACACCGGTGTGTCAGACCCACCATACTTGCTCCGGACACTGCGAGAGGGCTGTACAAGCAATGATCACACGCACGGCACAGCGGACACACCAGGAACCGCGGTGTTGGCCGTCGAATGGCGCTAGCTGCGCAGCATTTGTGCACCGCTGCCGTCAGTGTCAGCCAGTTTGCCGTGGCATACGGAGCTCCATCGCAGTCTTTAACACTGGTAGCATGCCGCGACAGCGTGGACGTGAACCGTATGTGCAGTTGACGGACTTTGAGCGAGGGTGTATAGTGGGCATGCGGGAGGCCGGGTGGACGTACCGCCGAATTGCTCAACACGTGGGGCGTGAGGTCTCCACAGTACATCGATGTTGTCGCCAGTGGTCGGCGGAAGGTGCACGTGCCCGTCGACCTGGGACCGGACCGCAGCGACGCACGGATGCACGCCAAGACCGTAGGATCCTACGCAGTGCCGTAGGGGACCGCACCACCACTTCCCAGCAAATTAGGGACACTGTTGCTCCTGGGGTATCGGCGAGGACCATTCGCAACCGTCTCCATGAAGCTGGGCTACGGTCCCGCACACCGTTAGGCCGTCTTCCGCTCACGCCCCAACATCGTGCAGCCCGCCTCCAGTGGTGTCGCGACAGGCATGAATGGAGGGACGAATGGAGACGTGTTGTCTTCAGCGATGAGAGTCGCTTCTGCCTTGGTGCCAATGATGGTCGTATGCGTGTTTGGCACCGTGCAGGTGAGCGCCACAATCAGGACTGCATACGACCGAGGCACACAGGGCCAACACCCGGCATCATGGTGTGGGGAGCGATCTCCTACACTGGCCGTACACCACTGGTGATCGTCGAGGGGACACTGAATAGTGCACGGTACAGCCAAACCGTCATCGAACCCATCGTTCTACCATTCCTAGACCGGCAAGGGAACTTGCTGTTCCAACAGGACAATGCACGTCCGCATGTATCCCGTGCCACCCAACGTGCTCTAGAAGGTGTAAGTCAACTACCCTGGCCAGCAAGATCTCCGGATCTGTCCCCCATTGAGCATGTTTGGGACTGGATGAAGCGTCGTCTCACGCGGTCTGCACGTCCAGCACGAACGCTGGTCCAACTGAGGCGCCAGGTGGAAATGGCATGGCAAGCCGTTCCACAGGACTACATCCAGCATCTCTACGATCGTCTCCATGGGAGAATAGCAGCCTGCATTGCTGCGAAAGGTGGATATACACTGTACTAGTGCCGACATTGTGCATGCTCTGTTGCCTCTGTCTATGTGCCTGTGGTTCTGTCAGTGTGATCATGTGATGTATCTGACCCCAGGAATGTGTCAATAAAGTTTCCCCTTCCTGGGACAATGAATTCACGGTGTTCTTATTTCAATTTCCAGGAGTGTATATTGTTTATGAAATATATGTTTTGCAAAAGCAATAAATATGTCAGGTATTATTTTTTGCTGCTTTTACTGAATTAATGTTTTTTACTTATTTTCAGTAATTTATGACAATGATTTGACAGAAGCATTTGTTGACTCTCTTGCTAAGCTATTGGTAGTTCCACCAGCAAAGACTGTGTATGTGGCTCTAGAGAAAAGGTGGGTAATGTAGAAATGCAGATATATTGTTCTTTAAATTTTATTTTATTTACTCTTTTCTGATCAGGACATGAATTACAAAATGTGTGGGGGTGGCGGGATGGGTGGACGCACGCATATACAACAGCAACGTTTCACAGTTCAGCAATTGTTTGTTTGTTACTTATTGCTACACTTATTAAAAAGATAAATAATTTCTTAAATTTTCACATATGCCAGTCCTGTGTCACAAGCATATGTCAGTATAAGGCAAGCACTTTAGCTTATCTCCCATCTGTGATTTCAATTACTGGTTACTGAATATAAAGCATTTATGAAAGTTTTCTTCAGTTGCCAACTGAGGAACTGCATTATCATGAAGCAACATTTTGAGAAGTTTCTTACTTTCTTGCTTAGGCAAAGTAACAGAAGGCAATGAGTAGGAAACTTGTTGAAATGTTGCTTCAAGACAGTGTTGTTATTTGGCTGACAACCAAGGAAAATTTAATGAGAAGTATCACTCTAGAAAAACCAACATTTTTAAGTTACAAAAATTGCTTTTGTAAGTATTTGCTATTTTCTGTCAATGACAGGCATCTCCTAACAGTCTATAGTTAACTGTTTTTCATAAATGCACAAACTGAAATTTGTACATTTGCTTGTCTGTAATTGCAAATATATTTGTTTTTCAAATATTTTTATTTTACCTGTTTTTATTTATTTGTTTGTTTTTGATACAGATTTGTGTTCACCGTGGCTGATCTGGACTGTGTAGCACCATGCTATGAACACTTTCTGCAATGCTTATCAAACATTCAGCGTAAGCCTCCTGGTTCTAACTGGACTGTGGAGCAACTGGCTATAGATTTTCCTCAATATTTTAATTATGAGCGTGTTAAAGAACTTGTATTGTGGAAAATAAGCTCATAGGAAATATTTGTTGTATCATAGAGTAGTTCAGCTTTTCTGACAAAGATGAATGAAACACAGATGAATACTGAACAGCACAACACATGCACACATCTAATGGAGTCACTTTAAAGGTGTAATAAGATGTGATACTGACCAGTAACCTGCCTGTATCTACTGGTGTATTCAGCATTTTTGAAATATATTCTTTGTTCTCGAATGCTCAGAGTGAAGTTGAAATAATGAAATACCAGATGGTACAGGATTTGGAGATAGCAAAAATAATGAGAAAATTTAACAACACAAAATTGGACAGTTGGAAACTTTATTTGTTTCTATAGAGATTATGATGCTGTGGATGTGATTCAGAGAACGTACATTTTGATCAGAATTCATGTTTTACCACACCATTCTGCAGTTAGATTAAAAATACATATTATGTGGCATTTCTAAAGACTCGTAATAGAAGATGTATTAGGTATATGTAAATTATTCAGTTGTTTTCTCAGAATTATAGTGAAGCCTTCTTTGCTCTCTGTAATCAAAATCAGGTAAAGCACAAACCTAAAGCACATACTTGATATATCAGAGATTTGCATTCTGTAATTGTAAGAATAGACTTTGCTGATAAATAAGAGTTACTGCATTTGGAAAAATTTAGGCTAACTTTATTATTCAACTTGGTTTTTCTTTTCAGTATAACAGTGACAGGTTACTTGGGCAAACAAAGCAATCAGGTTTACAAAGTTTTGCCATGAGCATGTTTCTTTCCTCCAGCACTCCAAATGCAAGATCTTGCTCTTTAGTTTGAACTTGCCTCCCACAGCTCTCTTAAATTATCTTGCACTAATCTCTTCTGTTCGTATCTATTTCCTATGTTTCTCTGATCTACATCTCCTCACTCTCCTACCCTGGTAGCTGAGTGGTCAGCACGACAGAATGTCAATGCTAAGGGCCCGGGTTCGATTCCTGGCTGGATCGGAGATTTTCTCCGCTCAGGAACTGGGTGTTGTGTTGTCCTAGTCATAATCATTTCATCCCCATCGACGCGCAAGTCACCGAAGTTGCGTCAAATCAAAAGACTTGCACCCGGCGAATGGTCTACCCGACGGGAGGCCCTAGTCACACAACATTTACATTTTTACATCTCCTCACTTCCTTCTCTCCTACTCACTTGAAATTTCACATACTACTCCATGCATTCACTTACACGTTTGTTCTGTACTTTCTCTTTCCTTCATTTGACTTCCTCTCTCAATTTATTTTTTGTCATTACGTCTTTTTTGACAAATGCTAAAGTTACTTTGCCCCCATCTTCTTCCTAGCACCAGAAGAACAGATTTCTTTCCAGATGACTGACTTGTGTATAGTTTTAATGTAATTATTAGCCCTTGTTTTTTTGTATCATTGAAACAATATAGATATTTTATCAACTTTTATCATGATTTGCATGAAAGATTTTCATCTGTTTCTCACTTCCTTTCCCTTTTAGTTAAGTTCCCAGTATAAAGAGGAATGGATCATAAGTAATCAAATCCATTATGGATAGCACTGTGATCATATATATGTTGCTACACTTGTCAGATTTTCTTCTAGTTTGCAGTTGTTTTAAGATTCATTAACAGTAGCTCTTCAGCTTACCAACCTATTTCTGTAAATACATTGCAGTCATGCTCCTAGCTATCTGGCTGGCATATTCAATACAAATACTTCACATACTACGCTTTCCTTCCATTGTGCATTTTAATATTGTGATCCTATGTCTCAGGACGTTCTCTATCAAGACATGCTTTCTTCTTTTTGTGGTGTTACTGACTTTTTGTATGACTGCTTGATTGATTTTCTCCTCTCTGCCCATGTTATTCTTAACCATTTCCTATAGCTTTCAACAGACTACTTCAATTTACATTTTCAGTATATCTCATTGTATATGTCAAAAGTATGTTTGACTATAGTCGTCATCAATTGCTTTTTCAGTGTCAGTTTGACATCATTTGATGTGGAGAGGCCTTTTCTGTTGTAAAATGTTGCCTGCTGGTAACTTATCCATACTTCATAAGCAGTTGATATTCCAACATTTCGTCTGGTATTCTTATTCAACAAATAATCAACCTTATTGCTGCACTTGTCACAACTTATTGGTCTGTGTCTTGTTCAGTTTCATATTGAAGAGGGCTGGAAGAGTAATTTTCATGACTTCCAGTATGTTGTTGTTGTGGTCTTCAGTCCTGAGACTGGTTTGATGCAGCTCTCCATGCTACTCTATCCTGTGCAAGCTTCTTCATCTCCCAGTACCTACTGCAACCTACATCCTTCTGAATCTGCTTAGTGTATTGATCTCTTGGTCTCCCTCTACGATTTTTACCCTCCACGCTGCCCTCCAATGCTAAATTTGTGATCCCTTGATGCCTCAAAACATGTCCTACCAACCGATCCCTTCTTCTGGTCAAGTTGTGCCACAAACTTCTCTTCTCCCCAATCCTATTCAATACCTCCTCATTAGTTACGTGATCTACCCACCTTATCTTCAGCATTCTTCTGTAGCACCACATTTCGAAAGCTTCTATTCTCTTCTTGTCCAAACTGGTTATCGTCCATGTTTCACTTCCATGCATGGCTACACTCCATACAAATACTTTCAGAAACGACTTCCTGTCACTTAAATCTATACTCGATGTTAACAAATTTCTCTTCTTCAGAAATGATTTCCTTGCCATTGCCAGTCTACATTTTATATCCTCTCTACTTCGACCATCATCAGTTATTTTACTCCCTAAATAGCAAAACTCCTTTACTACTTTAAGTGTCTCATTTCCTAATCTAATCCCCTCAGCATCACCCGATTTAATTTGACTACATTCCATTATCCTCGTTTTGCTTTTGTTGATGTTCATCTTATATCCTCCTTTCAAGACACTGTCCATTCCGTTCAACTGCTCTTTCAAGTCCTTTGCTGTCTCTGACAGAATTACAATGTCATCGGCGAACCTCAAAGTTTTTACTTCTTCTCCATGAATTTTAATACATACTCCGAATTTTTCTTTTGTTTCCTTTACTGCTTGCTCAATATACAGATTGAATAACATCGGGGAGAGGCTACAACCCTGTCTCACTCCTTTCCCAACCACTGCTTCCCTTTCATGCCCCTCGACTCTTATAACTGCCATCTGGTTTCTGTACAAATTGTAAATAGCCTTTCGCTCCCTGTATTTTACCCCTGCCACCTTTAGAATTTGAAAGAGAGCATTCCAGTCAACATTGTCAAAAGCTTTCTCTAAGTCTACAAATGCTAGAAACGTAGGTTTGCCTTTCCTTAATCTTTCTTCTAAGATAAGTTGTAAGGTCAGTATTGCCTCACGTGTTCCGGTATTTCTACGGAATCCAAACTGATCTTCCCCGAGGTCGGCTTCTACTAGTTTTTCCATTCGTCTGTAAAGAATTCGTGTTAGTATTTTGCAGCTGTGGCTCATTAAACTGATTGTTCGGTAATTCTCACATCTGTCAACACCTGCTTTCTTTGGGATTGGAATTATTATATTCTTCTTGAAGTCTGAGGGTATTTCGTCTGTTTCATACATCTTGCTCACCAGATGGTAGAGTTTTGTCATGACTGGCTCTCCCAAGGCCATCAGTAGTTCTAATGGAACGTTGTCTACTCCCGGGGCCTTGTTTCGACTCAGGTCTTTCAGTGCTCTGTCAAACTCTTCACGCAGTATCTTATCTCCTATTTCATCTTCATCTACATCCTCTTCCATTTCCATAATACTGTCCTCAAGTACATCGCCCTTGTATAAACCCTCTATATACTCCTTCCACCTTTCTGCCTTCCCTTCTTTGCTTAGAACTGGGTTGCCATCTGAGCTCTTGATATTCATACAAGTGGTTGTCTTATCTCGAAAGGTCTCTTTAATTTTCCTGTAGGCAGTATCTATCTTACCCCTCATGAGATAAGCCTCTACATCCTTACATTTGTCCTCTAGCCATCCCTGCTTAGCCATTTTGCACTTTCTGTCGATCTCATTTTTGAGACGTTTGTATTCCCTTTTGCCTGCTTCATTTATTGCATTTTTATATTTTCTCCTTTCATCAATTAAATTCAATATTTCTTCTGTTACTCAAGGATTTCTATTAGCCCTCGTCTTTTTACCTACTTGATCCTCTGCTGCCTTCACTACTTCATCCCTCAGAGCTACCCATTCTTCTTCTACTGTATTTCTTTCCCCCATTCCTGTCAATTGTTCCCTTATGCTCTCCCTGAAACTCTCTACAACCTCTGGTTCTTTCAGTTTATCCAGGTCCCATCTCCTTAAATTCCCACCTTTTTGCAGTTTCTTCAGTTTCAATCTGCAGTTCATAACCAATAGATTGTGGTCAGAATCCACATCTGCCCCTGGAAATGTCTTACAATTTAAAACCTGGTTCCTAAATCTCTGTCTTACCTTTATATAATCTATCTGATACCTATTAGCATCTCCAGGATTCTTCCAGGTATACAACCTTCTTTTATGATTCTTGAACCAAGTGTTAGCTATGATTAAGTTATGCTCTGTGCAAAATTCTACAAGGCGGCTTCCTCTTTCATTTCTTCCCCCCAATCCATATTCACCTACTATGTTTCCTTCTTTCCCTTTCCCTTTTCCTACTGACGAATTCCAGTCACCCATGACTATTAAATTTTCGTCTCCCTTCACTACCTGAATAATTTCTTTTATCTCGTCATACATTTCATCAATTTCTTCATCATCTGCAGAGCTAGTTGGCATATAAACTTGTACTACTGTAGTAGGCATGGGCTTTGTGTCTATCTTGGCCACAATAATGCGTTCACTATGCTGTTTGTAGTAGCTAACCCGCACTCCTATTTTTTTATTCATTATTAAACCTACTCCTGCATTACCCCTATTTGATTTTGTATTTATAACCCTGTAATCACCTGACCAAAAGTCTTGTTCCTCCTGCCACCGAACTTCACTAATTCCCACTATATCTAACTTTAACCTATCCATTTCCCTTTTCAAATTTTCTAACCTACCTGCCCGATTAAGGGATCTGACATTCCACGCTCCGATCCGTAGAATGCCAGTTTTCTTTCTCCTGATAACGACGTCCTCTTGAGTAGTCCCCACCCGGAGATCTGAATGGGGGACTATTTTACCTCCGGAATATTTTACCCAAGAGGACGCCATCATCATTTAATCATACAGTAAAGCTGCATGTCCTCGGGAAAAATTACGGCTGTAGTTTCCCCTTGCTTTCAGCCGTTCGCAGTACCAGCACAGCAAGGCCATTTTGGTTAATGTTACAAGGCCAGATCAGTCAATAATCCAGACTGTTGCCCCTGCAACTACTGAAAAGGCTGCTGCCCCTCTTCAGGAACCACATGTTTGTCTGGCCTCTCAACTGATACCCCTCCGTTGTGGTTGCACCTACGGCACCATCTGTATCGCTGAGGCACGCAAGCCTCCCCACCAACGGCAAGGTCCATGGTTCATGGGGGAAGTTCCAGTATGAGTATACTATTTATTCACTATCGAGTGAGGTGGAACAGTGGTTAAGAAAATGGATTCAGGATTTTTGTGAGTTCTTTCTGTCATATAAGGCAAATGCTGGGATGGTTCCTTTGAAAAGGCTTGGCTTCCTCACTCTTCCCCAATCTGAGCTTGTGCTCCATCTTCAATGACTTCACTGTCAGTGGGATTGATGTTGTTGTTGTCTTCAGTCCGAAGACTGGATTGATGCAGCTCTCCATACTGCTCAATCCTCTGTGAGCCTCTTTATCTCTTGAGTAACTCCTGTAACCTACATCCTTCTGAATCTGCTTACTGTATTCATCTTATGGTCTCCGTCTATGATTTTTACCTCCCACTCTTCAATGGGGTATTAAACCTTATTCTTAATTCCTTATAATTATATTTACTTTAAGTCATTAGCTGCACTACAAATTGCATAATATCCACATTTTTGTCTTAATCTTTGTTTCTTTTCACTCATTCTTTCAACACTGAACAAAATGAATGACAGTTAACATCTGCTGTCACATTTCCATTTCCTCACTGTAGCAACTTCTCTTTATAATAATTTAACAAATAATTTAACAACACTCTTCTATCTTTGTAATTAAAAATACTGAGAATACTTGGCAGAGAGGTGATGGATGATACCAGGTGGCACAGAGAGAGGCCAAGAATGATGATGCAGAAACAGTGTAACTAAACGTGAATTTAATCAAGATTCGCACATACCAATGCCTAGAAAGGTAGGAGTGCTACTGGAAAACTCCAACAAGTTTATCTTCATTCATACCACAGAAGACTTTTTCACTTTAAGTTGATAAGACAATGAAGCACTGAAGTGCACAACTCGGGTAACAATGAACATCAGTTATTAAGTTTTGCAGTTGATATTTAATGTTGGCCCATACATAAAGAGGATATAAAAGAATTATTAAATGGATTTAACAGATTACATAGCAAAAACTCTGGCATGTTGTTAAATCAAGAAAAATAACAGTAGCAGGAAAAAATTATATAACTTTCAAGGAAGCAAAATTGAAAAATTGCAGCAGAACATGTGAACTTAATACTGCTATAACTATCAAGCAAATTACTCTAGCTCAGTTAAATGGTAGAAGCTTGACAAACAGACCCATACAATGGAAGAAAGGTTCTTTACTCAGAAGTTATATTGGGCCAAACCTATGACGTGGATCAAGAAGGAGAGCAGAAGTGTTCAAATGTCAGATATAGACAGTACTAAAATTTAAAATAGCAGCTACCAGATGCATTTTGTGTGTAGTTCTCCAGAAGGAATTCCGGTTAAGTGTAATTTAGGGTAAGTAAAGACACGAGTCTAAGAGGAAACTTGTACCATTTGAAAGGATCACTAAAAGAGAGAAACATGGAGCATGAAATTGTGAGAGAAAACAAAAGTAAATGTCAGAAGACTGGGTGAAACTAGAAAGAGAATTGAAGTGCCATCTAAGAGGTCAATAGACTATTGGATCAGGAAAAATAGTAATGTTTCACAATGTTCTTTTTCATTTTGATTACATAGTAACATTTAGTCCCCATTGGCTGTCATTATTGATTCTTTCCAGCACACCACTGAATGCCAACACAGTTCAGTAACAACAGTTCCTCATCATCAGTCAGACACTGAACATAAAATATAGATTTTTTTCTGATTTAACATCTACTATTCTTGACTTGCTGTTGGTTTCACATTTTGCCTCTGTTTTAAACTACTCCGTGATATTGTATGTTGAAACATTTGTATGCCTTAAAAAAATCCTTTTGTCATAAATGTTTTGAAGTGATCTTAACTTGTATTGTGTGTAATGTGGTGTGCCTTAATGAATTTTTTTTTGGTTAGTATTGATGCTGATTGTTTAATGGAGTGTTTTCCAAATCATACTTATTTCTCACTAAAATGACAGAAAGTGATGTGTGGAGTGCTTGAGCTCTGAATAGAATTGCTTTCAACTCAGGATACTGCTTAATATGTACCATATGTTGCAATTCATTTGAAATACAAACTCTATCTAAATTTCAACTGTTACGAGTGTGTGTGTATTACGAGAGAAACATCACAAAAGTTGCAACTTACAGTGTTGGTCATGATAAAGACAGGACTACAAATCAGTCATGTCATATGAAATGTGTATAGTACAATAAGGAAAACAGTATTATACAAGCATCTGCATTTTGCTTTAAGACAGAGTTTTATTAACCTGTATGATCTGTACAACACTATTTTTGTATAATTTGCTGAAAAAGAGCTGTTTAACAATTTGTTTTGTTAAAGCTAGCTGGTCTAGCTTTTGAAATATATTTATTTTTGTACATTATTGTGTGTAAGTATACTCTGTCATGTTAATAATGTCAAATAATAGACATAATAAGAAAAGTTTCAAACTTGCTTCACATCAGTCCATACCTGGAGTTCAAAGATGTTTCACAAGTTGCAGTCAGAATACCTTTATTGAAATCCTAACATCGTGTACTATTTACAGATGTCACGTGACACCTAATGTACATCATTAATGCAGTAAGCTGTAAAAATGTCATACACCAACCATAATTTGACTCCTTCACACACCCCTCCTCCTCTCCCACACAAAACTGCTACTATGTTAATGGAACAGGCTGTTTAAAGAAACAGAGAAATGGAAGAGAAGCCAAAGAACACAAAATACTTTTAGTACAAGCTTGTTTGTTAGATAAGTGCAGAAAGTTTCTGGATATATCAGTATCATTTTGCATGTCCTTCACCAAGATTATTTGTAATTTGTTCAAATGCAGGTGCGTTATCTGCTGTCTGTTGGCTACAGCATGCCCCTCGTACTGCTCTAACCATGTAAGGATGACAGTTAAAAAGCTATATATGTAAGGAGTCAAGACCAATCTATGTTTTCCCCATCAACCTGATGATTCCTTCAGTACCATATGCTGTCTTATGAAATTTGGAAGCCACTTTTACTCCTACTATGGAGCAGAAGGTTGTTGGCTACAGATTTATTGGTAATGGTGTCACAGTTAGTGTCTCTCGGATATCGAAGGCAACATAATACCACTTCACTACCTCCTCTGAAGATGCTTTACCTATATGGGAGACCAATCTCAGCCCTGCTTTCCAATTTGCCTGTAAGAGTGACTTGAACACAATACCTTTGATTCTATCCAGAGGAAGCTACAGAAGTATGCCTTTCAATTAACTGTTTTGACATCTTAATGGCAAATTAGGTTAGTTCAGCATTCTGAAACATTTACCCCATAGTAGCATGAAACCCATTATGGGCACGCAGTTGAGGCTAATGGAGGCGAGGTGGGACACAGTGCATCAAAGTGTGTGATTGCACATTCTTCATCATTTCACTGCCTCTGATGTTTTTACGTACTTAAGTGAGATGCTACCATCAGGCTTCTGACTGTGAGCTAAACTGTACTTACTGTTCACTGCCACAGCCATATAATACTCTGTGTATGCCTTGTGCGTGCACTCTTAGGATGGCCATTAAAATTGCTACACCAAGAAGAAATGCAGATGATAAATGGGTATTCATTGGACAAATATATTATACTAGAACTGACATGTGATTACGTTTTCACACAATTTGGGTACATCCTGAGAAATCAGTACCCAGAACTACCACCTCTGGCTGTAATAACGGCCATGATACACCTGGGCATTGAGTCAAACAGAGCTTGGATGGCGTGTACAGGTACAGCTGCCCATGCATCTTCAACATGATACCACAGTTCATCAAGAGTAGTGACTGGCGTATTGTGACGAGCCAGTTGCTCGGCCACCATTAACCAGATGTTTTCAATCGGTGAGAGATCCGGACAATGTGCTGACCAGGGCAGCAGTCGAACATTTTCTGTATCCAGAAAGGGCCGTACAGGACCTGCAACATGCGGTCGTGCATTATCATGCTGAAATGTAGGGTTTCGCAGGGATCGAATGAAGAGTAGAGCCACGGGTTGTAACACATCTGAAATGTAAGTCCACTGTTCAAAGTGCCGTCAATGCGAACAAGAGGAGACCGAGACGTGTAACCAAGGGCACCCCATACTATCATGCCGGGTGATACGCCAGTATGGTGATGACGAATACACACTTCCAATGTGTGTTCACCGCGATGTCGCCAAACATGGATGCGACCATCATGATGCTGTAAACAGAACCTGGATTCATCCGAAAAAATGACATTTTGCCATTTGTGCACCCAGGTTCATAGTTGAGTAAACCATCGCATGTGTTCCTGTCTGTGATGCAGTGTCAAGGGTAACCGCAGCCATGGTCTCCGAGCTGATAGTCCATGCTGCTGCAAACGTCATTGAACTGTTCATGCATATGGTTGTTGTCTTGCAAATGACCCCATCTGTTGACTCAGGGATCGATACGTGGCTGCACGATCCGTTACAATCATGCGGATAAGATGCCTGTCATCTCGACTGCTAGTGATATGAGGCCGTTGGGATCCAGCACGGCGTTCTGTATTACCCTCCTGAACCCACCGATTCGATATTCTGCTAACAGTCATTGGATCTCAACCAACACGAGCAGCAATGTCGTGATACGATAAACTGCAATCACGATAGGCTACAACCAGACCTTTATCAAAGTCGGAAACGTGATGGTACGCATTTCTCCTCCTTACACAAGACATCACAACAACGTTTCACCAGGCAACGCCGGTCATCTGCTGTTTCTGTACGAGAAATCGGTTGGAAACTTTCCTCATGTCAGCACGTTGTAGGTGTTGCCACTGGCGCCAACTTTGTGTGAATGCTCTGAAAAGCTAATCATTTGCATATCACAGCATCTTCTTTCTGTCAGTTAAATTTCGCGTCTGTAGCACGTCATCTTCGTGGTGTAGCAATTTTAATGGCCAGTAGTGTATATCTAACCATTATCCCAATAGAGTACAGTTGTAGCCTGAAGATAGGAATGTACTTTTTGTGTTAAGTTGCTACAATCAAGTGGCAGCATAGTTTTTGTGATCATTGTTGTCAAATACCACAGAAGAAAATTGACTTACAAGCTATTTACAAAATAAAATACAGAGATGTAGGCACACTTGATATGCTCATTGGTGGTTACGACTTCTTATTATGTTGTTGATGTTTTTCAACCTGTCAGAGGTTTGCTGAGAATTACACCAGTTTTGTAAAAGAAAGAAGTAATGAATAAACTTTTTTTGTTTTGTTTTGAAAATAATTTCATGTGTGAAAACGTGCATTTCATTCATTTCAATACTTTTATTCATTCTCTGTTCTCAGTATGTGAATTCCATTATTACATATGTGGTATTCAACAGTTCAAAGCCAAGTCTACGGAAGAAGTATGGAATACATTTTATGCTGACATAATCTGACCTTTTTGGCAAACAGAAATGTCTTAAGTAGGAATCAGTATGAATTATGAAAACTGCATTCTTATGAAACTGAACTGTCTGTCCACAAGCTCCAGAGCGCATTAGGTAACAATGCCCACATTGACGACCTGCACCTTGACTTCCAGAACCTCTGCACTGGACTGCAAATTACAAACTTACAGAATATCAGAGCAGCTCTGCGGTTGGCTTAAGGCCTTCCTGGAAGAGTGCAGTTAATACGTCCTCCTTTATGAGTTAATACCAGATGTATAAGTAATTTTGGAGGTACCCCAAGGGAGTGCTGCAGAGCCATTGCTGTTCATTATATACACTGCCAGAAAAAAAAAAAAAAAAAAATGCAGCACCTGCAGATAGTTCTATTCGTGACTGAGGGCGATGTACTGAAGAACATTACATCAGTGTTTACATCATTTGCAGGCTAATAATTATAGCTAATACAAGTTGTATATTTTTAAGTTAATTAGCCCTCCAAGTACATGTGGCAAGAGCAAGGCGTTAATTGTTATATTCCCTTGGGCAGCAGCAGACCAAGTGTTGAAGTGTGGACACAAAACAGTTTATACTGACAGGCATAGTCCACTTAGTGGTGCAGTAATGACCATATAAAAAACTTCAGGTAGTAAATTATGTGACATGTTTGTGGAAAGACTGTTCAATGCAGGGACACACACGCACACACACACACACACACACACACACACAGATGTTTGTACATATTAAGCTACAACATATAAAAATATCTGCATTATACCCATTATGCCCTTTATATATGACAAGACCTTCAGACGACATCTTATACCGTAAAAGAGTGTCCCAGCGGTAGCATTAATACACAATGTAAAAAAAAATAAAAAAAAAACCACCACCCCTTCCCCTGGTGGCAACATAGGTGTGTATTCTCATGTGTAAATGATCATAAACGTGCTGAACGGCATTCTGCAATAGTGGTCTCTGCAGGCTCTTGAGAACAAGTAAGTTCCCACTTCATCATGTTCAACTGGCAAGAGATCTGGTGATCTTGCTGGCCAGAGCACTTGTTTTTCCTTGGATGATAATCAGTCAGCCACTGCTGCCCACATAATACATTGATTTTGACATGCACCTATAGTACACTGACATCCAGAACCTGGTCTGTGTGTGGGGGAATGTTCCGCAGACAACTGCTGAAAGCAGCGACACACCAGCTATACACTGTGCCCAAAATGTGCAGCAATTCGTCAATACGTCCATAGTTGCCTGCAGGCCCACAATGTCTGCTCAAACAGCTGAAGATTGTTCAACAGGAGCATGTACTTGTTGGTGGGGCATATTTGTACCCTTGAATTAATGCTGTAAACTCTGTTCACCTCTAAATTCCGCACAGTTACTGGTTACTGCCTGCAGAGTAGAAACAAACAGGTCTCCTGAGTGCCATCTGATTGCCAATAACCACAACAAATTAATCAGTAATACTCCGACCTTGAGGGTGTGTAGTTGTCCCCCCCCCCCCCCCCCGACGTGTATGTAAATGATTTCGCATGTAACACAATAAGCTCTATGAAACTGTTCACGGATGATGCTGCTGAACATAGGAAAGTCACTACAACCCAAAACTGGAGATACCTGCAGGTAAATAGGTGGAAAGATCTATTACACTATTGGTGATAAATCAAGGGAAACAGTAACAGCTGTAGTATAACTGTTCAGAGCAACCTCTAATGAAATGACCACATAAAACTAGTTGTAGGAAAACCAGATGGCGGACCGAGATTCATTGGGAGAATTTTGAGGAAATGTAATTCACCCATAAAACAGGTAGCTTACAAAACCCATTATCTGGCCAATTATCGTGTACTGCCCATCAATAAGGGATGCTTACCAATGAGGATTAATATGAGAGATAGAGAAAGTACAAAGAAGAGTGGCCCAATGCATAATTGGCTCGTTTAGCAGCTGTGAGAGCATCACAGTTATGCTCATCAAACTCCAGGGGCAAATAGGAAATACACTGCTGGCCACCGTAAATGCAACACCAAGAAAGACAAGAGGTAGCACAACAAGATTTATTTTGTAGATAACATGTTGACCAAGTATCAAATGATTACGTTTACAGATGTCTGTGACATGTGGTTCCTGCCAGAATCAGTAGCCAGAGTAGCCGCCATTGTTGGAGATCACCGCTGCCACACGTCTCGGCATTGAGTCAAAGAGACGTTGGATGTGTTCCTGGGGTACAGCAGCCCAAGCAGCTTCCACACGTTGCCAAAGATCATCTGGTGTGGCAGCTGGGGATGTAATCTGGGTCACTCGTTGAGCAACCATGGACAACGTGTTTTCTATTGGCAAAAGATCCGGAGAGCGAGCCGGCCAGGGAAGCAATTCAATCTGATTATTGACGAAGAACCTTTGGACAATGCGTGCCACGTGTGGTCGCGCATTATCCTGTTGAAATATAGCTGTGGCCGAGCCCTGAAGGTAAGGAAGGACAACTGGCTCCAGTACCTCGGATATGTAGCGCCGGCTATTTAAAGTACCGGCAATGCGTACTAGAGGCGTGCGAGAGTAATATCCAATACCGCCCCATACCATAATACCCGGTGCAAGACCAGTGTGGCGGTGCATAATGCAGCTGTCCAGCACCCTCTCTCCACGGTGTCTCCACACTCGAATCCGACCATAGTGGTGCTGCAGACAGAAGCGTGCCTCATCAGTAAAGACAACGTCATTCCATTCTGCCATCCACATCCGTCTGTCATCACACCATTGGCGACGGAGACGTCTGTGGTTCTGCGTCAATGGTAGACGAAGCAATGGACGTCTTGCGGACAGACCACTCTGCTGTAAACGGCGTCGAATGGTATGCGCAGACACTGGATGATGCGTTACAGACGCAATGTGCTGTGCTATGGTTCGGGATGTCACTGGGCGATCCGTCACTGCCATGCGCACAATTTGCCTATCAGCACGTGCAGTGGTGCACCGAGTTGAATGCGATCGACCACGTCGGTCCGTCGTACCCTCCTGCATCCAACGGTCACATATCCGCATTACAGTTGTTTGGTTTCGTCCAACACGACTAGCGATTTCTCTGTATGATAATCCACAATCTCGGTAAGCCACCTCTGTCGAACTCAGATACTTGATCAAAAGATGTTCGCTGTTGTCTACGAGGCATAACTGATCGTCTTGTGAAACAACCACAAGGTAAACACACGTGCCGAACGTACACTCGTCGAAATCGCCAAGCCTTAAATGGCGCCACAGGCACGCGTGATGTGCGTCTGCGCTGAAATTATAATCGGTTGCATATCTCATCGCTGCAAACCCATGGTGTAAATTTCACTTGATTCGGATGCTTCCTTCAGAGTGTTGCATTTACGGTGGCCAGCAGTGTATATTGAGTACCATGTAAAAATTTTCTCTCAAAATTCTGAGAGCATATATTCCAAGGGTCAGGCAACATAATTCCTCCTCTGCCATAAATCATGATGGGAGTATCAGAAAATGTGAGCTTGACATGACCATTTTCTTGGAAGTTCTTCATGAACAAACCACTTGTGCTGGTTTTGGTTCCTCTTGGAAAACCCAAACAGTTGATTATCAATCAGTTTCTGGCTTGTACAAATGTATCCAGGTTTAATCTCATATTACGATGTTGTGTCCGAATGTTGTATTTCCTCAGTTGAATTTTTGACCATTTCCTTACCACCAACTGACAAGCCTGTTCTTGAGCTTGGACCAGACTGGCAGAATCCACCGAGAACAAACATTTTTCACAGCTAATTGTTCATGCAAAATCGAATGTACTGCAGTCTTCGATATTTCTAATGCTTATTTTCTTCAATTGTGTTGCACACAGCTTCAATACTTCTTGGAAAACAACCTATTTGGGTACCTTTTCACAGAATTCACCTTTGACTGAAGCACACAATGACAAAATTTCACAGACCAGTACTTATTTTAAGGTGCTCGATTACCAAAAATTCAGTGAATCAGTTTGAGGCATTTTTGCCAAGCTGAGCTGTGTTAGTTATCAAAAGCACTACAACAGCTGTGAGCTATGTGGACATTATATTGGAGACCACTTGCGTCCCTTCACATTTAATGCCTTTCCCGAAGGTGATAGTGTCTTCCAGAAAGACAACTGTCCATGTCACAAGGCCAGAATCGTACTACAGCGATATGAGGGGCACAGTAGTGAACTCACATTAATGTCTTGACCACCAAACACATCTCATCTGAATACAATTAAACACATTTAGGACTCTTTTAACGGTGCCAGCCCCATGTCGCCAAACTTCTGGCCCTTAATTTGTGGGGTTACATGACGTGCATAGACATCTGGCAATGCATACTACCAGAAACCTACCAAGTATTTGTCAAATCGAGGCCACACAGAATCATTGATGTAATAAAAGATCGTCTTACAAAATCTGACTGACTGTCACTTAAGCCTAAGGCAATCACAAGGAATTCATCATAAAGTTTTAATTATCACCTTTAAAAAATGAGATGTAACCTTGAAACTTTGTGTAGGCATTTGTCCTTTTCTACATATTCATCATTCAGGTGATAAATTTTTTCCCAATGATTGACGACTTTGCAGAGACCTTGCTTGTAAATGTCTGCATTTTGGTTATTTAGGAAACATTCTGAATTGAAAATCACATCGGCATCTACATCCACATACATGGTGCACAAGCCACAGTACACTGCATACCGGAGATTACTCTGTACCACTATTCATAATTTCCTTTCCAGTTCCACTTACAAACACATCCAGGGAAAAGTTACTGTCTACATGTCTACGTATGAGCCCCAATTTCTTATGTTTGTGGTTCTTACACGAAATGTATGTTGGTGGCAGTAGGGTCATTCTACAGCCAGTTTCAAATGCCAGTTCTCTAAATTTTCTCAATAGTGTTCCTCCAAAAGAATGTCACCTTCCTTCCCAGGATTCCCATTCAAATTCCTGAAGCATCTCCAAAACGCTTGCATGTTGTTCGAACCTACCAGTAACAAATCAGGCAGCTCACCTCTGAATTGCTTCTAAATCTTCATTTAATCTGATGATGTATGGATAACAAACACTTGAGCAGTACTCAAGAATAGTTTGCACTATTGTCCTGTATGTGGTATCCTTTACAGATGAACCAGGCTTCACCAAAATTCTGCCAATAAACTGAAATTGACTGTTTGCCTCCCATACCACAATCCATACACACACATTTTCCGTTTCATATTACTTTGCAACAGTACGAGCAGAAATTTAAACAATGTGACTGTGTCAAGCAGGACCCTACTAATGCTGTATCCAAACTTTACAGGTTTGTTTTTCTTACTCGTCTGAAGTCATCTTGTGTCGTCCTACAGTCACTCAACTTTGACATCTTCCTGTACATTACAGCATCGTCGGCAAATAATGACAGATTACGGCCCATCCTGTCCACCAGATAATTTATGTATAGAGGAATCTTCTCTGGGGCACTCTTGATGATACACTTCTATTTTGTGAACACTTGCCAACATACTGGATTCTGTTACTTAATAAGTCTTTGAGCCACTTACATACCTGGGAATTTATTCCATGCACTCGTACCTTCATTAACAGTGTGCAATGGGGCACCACATCAAATGCTTTCCAGGGATCTAGAAATATGGAATCTGCCTGTTGTCCATCTATATTTCATAGTATATCATGCAAGAAATGGGCAAGGCGAGTTTTGCAAGAGCAACGCTCCCTACAATCGTACTGATTTGTGGACATAAGTTTCTCAGTTTCAAGACAATTAATTATATTCAAATTGAGAATATATTCAAGGATTCTGCAGCTAACTGATGTTAGGGAAATCCAAAAATGCCTGTTACACAATAGTTTCTTTATCTGAAGAAAGAGGAAGTGGCCACTGGTTGCGTTGTCAGAATATAATGATGAGGCAAAATTTGATAAGCCAATGAAGCAGCCCATGGAACTGTGTCCTGAGCAGTATGAACTACAACTTCATCATGGTGTATGATCATCACCTTGACAACTTCCCACAGTCTTGTCAGAGGATTTAGGTTGAATGCTCCCGAGATGTTTTGCCCCCTTACGAGTGTAATCTGTTAGCAGCACACCATGACAATCTCAAAATCACTGTGTCACCTTACACAATTATGGCTGGATCTTTGGCCTTCTTGGAAGTGATAATCCATGTTTTGCCTGCCTGCTTTGCTCATTTATTTTGCAGTCATGGTAATACAACTAGCTGTTATCCGTAGTGACGAGGCAGCTGAGTAAGTCATCTAGATTTGCCTTACACAGCTCCAACAGTTCTGCTGCCTCGGTTCAGCGAGATTTTTGAACTGGTATGATCAGTTGTGGAACCCAGCGGAGAAAAACCTTTGTCTTGTTCAAATTTTGTGCAAGAAGTTGAAAACTGACCCCCGACTGATTTTCACCTTCCGTACTATCAACTCTATTGTGATATGCTGGTCTTCACACACCAGGTCTGACACATCATTCTTTGTCATTCCAATTCGTTTGACCGCACTGGAAACATCTGTGACACCTAATCACTGTGTAATATTATAGCACACTGTTGCCCTGCTCTTCCACCAACTCAGCACAGATTGTCCCCATTTACAAAAAAAGAGAGAAACTGAATTACCATATGACAACCCACTATCAGTGGGCAGTACCATTTTGTATTTGGCTCTTCTAATAGTGTTTTACAGTACTTTAATGTGGAGATTTCAGTGTGTAGTAGAGTGCAGATATGTATTTGCAAACAAACTAATTATGTTAACAATATTTTCAACGTGATAATAAAAACTGTATGACTCAACCCCGTATTGTGTAAACTGGGACATATTAAAATGCTATCAAGTATTTGCAAAAGATGGAGATGACTTAAAGGGTTACTTCAGTAATGAATTAAAGACATCTGTACAAATTATTTTTATTTTTCACTCTCTCATGTAATATGTAGACATATATCATTTAAAAGTAAACATTAACCAGTAGCCCTAAGGACAAATATAAATTACAAAACACTCGTCATGTATACCACAAACTGCAGTTTTACATCATTACACTAATGGCAGTGCGGAACCCTGATAATTATTATTAATATTAATAATAATTAGAATTATCATTCCTTATTTTCTATAAGGTGTCAAATATTCATTACATTTTATTTGACTGAACACTTTTCAAGGAATGCTGTGTACGCAAATCGTCAACAACGTGGCTTTTCAGTAGATAAACAAGAAATTAAAATTGAGGAAGATATTATATGGTCAGCAGCCTGTTAATTAAATACTCCTTAGCATCAATTTTCCAACGGCATATTCTGAGAAAGAATTTAACTACATAGCCCATCAGTCAGTGACAGCTTGTGTTAACGCTGATTTGTATCTAATTTAACCACAGAAATACAGCTCTCAAACAGCGTCAATTGTAAGTTAGTGAAATTAAAAAAACTCTGCAACTGCATTGCATTATCAATCAGAATGAGAGTTTGTCCAAAAAATTTGAAAACCAATTATTCTTTGTAATATTTCTCATCTGAACCTTCAGTATAGGAAAGTAAATATTTTCACGATTTAAATGTTGTAACGCACAATTCTCACTTCTGAATGCAAGCTAAAAACCATGTTCACTATAAAACTTAAATTCTGAACTGTAGAGGTATTTCATTAACCATGCATTATATTTATGTACAGAGCTTTATGGGGAGTTTTATAAATAACCTCTATAGATTATTACCAAGGTACACCTTCAATGTATTGTCACATATTGACTGCAACAGTAAGCCAGTGAAAAATATACAAGGTAAAAAGATACAGTTTCACAACTTTTGAATGTGAAAGTACTTCTATAAGCAGACAGTAAACAAATGCTATTAGAGGAATGCGACTGGCATGGTAATCACCCTCCAATACTAGTGTTTAGAGAGATGTCTAAAACAAACAAGAACAGGGTACTGTAAAGGAAAATCGGTGAAGTTTAAACAGATTGTGTTCAACACTATACACACATTCTGAAATGTTCCACCCTTCATTTTATTTCTAGTTTGTTTTTACGCTATTTCTTTGGTCTATCATATCCTTGTAATCCCAACCCCTACACTTTTTTCACCTACTGTGACTTTTCACATCAATTCTCACTACTTAATTGTAAATAATTAAATGTGTTTCCCTTTGTAATGATATATCATATAGCTCTGTCTAGTAATATGAAGTATCAGGAGTCTGAACACACAAAATCAACTACATACTGTATAACAGAAAAAAAACAGGCTAGTGACCTTACTTTCATTAGACAAAACTGCAGTCAAATGATACTCAGTGTTTCTTTTTTTCAGTTTAAGAAACTGACAATGTCTTGTACATTACTACTCTTTAAGTAACAGGTTTCTAGCAAAGAATGACAAAGCACACTACTCCTGCCATCACATTTAAGAAATTTATTATTTAAGTAACAGCACTGAATGACAGTGGGGTGAAAGTTGTATGGGTGGGTTCATAAGGAGAAGGGAAACAACATACACCTGCTCTTTCATTTCCTTGTGGAATGCTTATTTTATTGTTACATAGAGAGAGTACATTAATAAGTTTTACTGATGCTAAAGTAATTCATACTATTCAAAGAAAATTTTAACACAGTTTTCTCTTCCATCATCAGAAAGTGAGTTTTGCACTATACAATTAGCACAGGTTGCTGACCACTAATTTGTAACAGATACAACAAATTTACAATTTATTTATACACATTTATTTATTTTATGTTCTCTTACCTTATACAGCTCTCTTTCATAAGCAATTATGTACATATTACAAAAGTGTCACCATCTGATTTGCAGCACACATCTATTTAAAAACTACTCACAGTCAAGTACAGAAACATTTTAAAATTTATTTCACTTTCAAATCAACACCATACATCACAAACAGGCAGTGAACGCTGTAATGGAACAAGCACCATCACACAGCAGGCCGTAGCCATTCCTAGAAACAGGGAATGAGAGGAAAGCATTCCAGTGACTAGATTACTGGAGAAAGAATTGCTGTTTAATAGCACAATGTTTCTCAGTGGGAAACGACATAAATGGCAGTGTAAAAATGAGATCACATTTCAGCACGCACCAGGACAGAAATGTGGATGATTATTGAATTCAATGCATGATAATATTTTATTAGATGGACACAAAGCATGAAATAGAGCTAAAAAAAAAATCACAAAATAACATGACCAAAAAAATCAGATATGCTAAGTATACAAATATACAATATAGTAACACTGCAAATACAGCAGACTAACACCTTTCTTGTATAATTATTCAAAAAAAATTGAAAAAGATTAAAATCAACAAATATTACATCATCGTCATCAAAATTTTTCAAAAGTGTGCATTCAACTGAAATGCATCTATGAGACAGAATCTGTGGAACCCAGATTTGCAAAAGGAAATTAAAAGTTAATAGGTCAAATCAGTAAAAAAATTACAAATTCATAAGCAGAAACCAGACACTGACTGGTCACAGCTATTAAAAAATTAAAGAAAAATTGTCTCAGTAGATGTTATCTCTGTATACATTTTTCATACTGCTAAAGTAACTTCAGTAACTGATCAGTTATATTACCTTGGTATACCTATGTCAATAATATGACAACTGCATTCAGACCTTGTCATCAAAATAATTTTCTAAACAATATTTAATTACTTTTGATTATAGATTTCTTGGCAATTTTTCCCATTGCGTGCCAATTAAGTTAGAAGCAACCTCCCCAGAGTGCTTGAGAGGCTACTTCAGAACAATTAAATAAATAGATTTTTCCTCAGCAACATTCAATCACACAGCATAACTGCTAATGCATTTCAACAGCTGTAATTACTAAATTTCTTAAAAATGAAAATGATGTATAAAATATATTCTACTGACACTCAGTTTCAAAATGGAAGTAACACTTAAAAACAATGATGAAAATCATGGCAGTGATGTAACTCAGACTTCTATTTTTCTTTTCTTTTTGGGAGCCTGACAGTAAAATCTGGGTTCCACTGAGATGTATATATTTGTGTGTAACAGATTTATCACTGTACTCAACATATGACCCACACCTGCTGACAAATGCTCGCTGAAAAGTGTGATACTCAGTGAACCCCAATAAAACACGTCGACAGAATGATGTGATGCCAAAAATGTTACACAGACTAGCACTGCACATAAACTGCCACAGCCAAGTTCACCAGACAGGAAGAGTGGCACGTAAGACTGGCAAAACCACACATGTGCACATTTCATCACAAATGGCAAACCATCTTTCAGTATGTCTCATGAGCTTTCCACCCCTTCAGAACAGCCTGCATACAACTCTAGTTCTTGGCACATTCAGTTCTGGCTAACTGCATAGATGGTTTTGTGTGTCACCAGCAGCCTGTTGCAATTTCCTGCGCTGCTGCTGGGCAGGTGTTGGAGAAGCAGCATCCCCAACTGGTGACTGGCCATTGTGCGTGGTTAAAATGTTTCCATTTGCTACTGAAAGACCGAGCGACTTCCGACGAGCTGGTAGAGGTGGCGGGGGAGGGTGAGGTTCACAGCCTGACTGTGGCTGTTGTTGCACCTTCCCTGGAGACTTTCTGCGCTCTCGTTCGGGGGCAGGGCCAACAGATTTTCTCCTCTGTGGCAGCTGGTGAGCAGGTGTAGGAGTAGAGCTGTCGGCAGCAGACTTGCGACGTGGAAGTGTCGAGGCAGATGGTGACTGCTCTGATCGCCGCTGACGTGGGCCATCGGCTGCTTGCAGTTGTGAAGTGCCATTTGTAGAAGCACTGTGGCTGCCATTTGTAGCAGACATTACTGTTCTGTTTCCACCATTGGGACCAGGACCCTGTTGTTGGCCAGGTGCTGGGCAGCCAGCAGGAGGTGATTTGCGCCTAGGAACACACTCACCACCCTGTCAAAAGATCAATACAATATAATTGCTGTATGTATGTATGTCACCTATTTAAAACTATGTTTTTCCCTTTCGTGTACGTCTGGTTCATGTACAGAACAAATAAACACACACTTACATATAAACATACTAGTTTCCATTCCAGCATACACTGAAGAGACAAAAGTCATGGGATAGTGATGTGCACATATACAGATGGTGGTAGTATCGCATAAATAAGGTATAAAAGGGCAGCGCATTGGGGGGGGGGGGGGGGGGGAGCTGTCATTTGCACTCAGCTGCTTCATGGGAAAAGATTTCTGACACGGTTATAGCCACACAACAGGAATTAACAGACTGGATGCAAAATGGTAGTTGGAGCTATACACACGGGATATTCCATTTCGAAAATAGTTAGGTAATTTAATACTCCAATATCCAAAGTGTGAAGACTGTGCCGAAAATAAAAAATTTCAAGAATTACCTCCCACCATGGGCAACGCAGTGGCCAATGACCCTCACTTAACGACTGAAAGCAACAGAGTTTGTGTAGAGTTGTCAGTAATAACAGACAAGGAAAGTTGTGTCAAATAACTGCAGATGTCAATGTGGAATGTACGATGAATGTATCCATTAGAGCAGTGTGGCGAAACTTGGTGTTAATGGACTATGGTAGCAGAAGACCAATGCGAGTGCCTTTGTTAACAGAATGACATCACCTGCAAGGCCTCTCCTGGGCTCATGACCATATCGGTTGGACCTTAGATGACTGGCAAACTGTGGCCTAGTCAGATGAGTCCCAGTTTCAGTTGGTAAGAGCTGATGGTAGGGTTCGAATGTGGCCCAGACCCCACAAAGCCATGGATTCAAGCTGTCAACAAGGCACTGTGCAAGTGGTGTTGGCTCCCTGATGTTGTGGCTGTGTTTACACGGAATGAAATGCATCATTCGATTCAAATGAAACAATCATTGACAGGAAATAGTTAGGTTCAGCAACTTTGAGGCCCTTTCCAGTCATTTGCGATGGAATTTTAATGCGTGACAATGCCCCATGTCACCAGGCCACAAATAGTTGCGACTGGTTTGAAGAACATTCTGGACAAGACGAGAAAATGATCTGGCAGCCCAGATTGCCCGACATGAAACCCATTGAACATTTATGGAACATAATCAACATGCTAGTTGATGCACAAAATCCTGCACCGACAACACATTTGAAATTATGGATGGCTATATGGGCAGCATGGACCAATATTTCTGTAGGTGATTTCAGACGACACGTTGAGTCCAAGCCATGTGCAGCTGCTGCACCTCGCCAGGCAAAAGAAAGTCTGACATAATATCAGGAGGTATCCCGTGACTTTTGTCACCTCATTGTAATTAAATGAATGAAGAAAACTGACTAGTTAATTGTGGCTTATAGGAAATGGTTATGGCTAAAACAGGCACTAAAAATTAACATCTTTAAACCACAAACAGCTGTGCCACAACATAATTTAATGCTATCCCATTTTATTCCCTTTAGCCACTGACACTGACGTCACATTAAATAAAAATTAAATGAGACAAACAGTTAAAAATTTAAAACTGCAGCGATGGAAAATCCAGAATGGAACATAACAATATACCTTTAAAAAAATGAATACACATGTACCACATGAAGTAGTTTTTTCATCGATTGAATGTTCTGTAGTCAACCACCTGTTGTGCAAGGAGCATAGTTACCTTGGACAGTAAGTTTGTTTCTGCTGGCCACGCTAACTAGGGAAGAGAAAGACAGGGACATTATTTTGACAACTATGTTAGATTTACACAGTTTGCGGCACAAATTATGCATATTTCAAAAACCACCAGTAACAATGTTCATCAATACACTTTTTTTTGGCAAAATACAGTAACTCACATAGCTTTGATAGGCTGTCAAAATTCTCCATTTCATATGTTGAAAACGAATTTTGTCTAAAGCCTTTTCCTACTAGAAGAAGGATCAACAGCAGGGGAAACACAAATACAAAGAGCTCTGTGCACTTTAAATTAAAAAACTATTTTCACCAGTACCTTATCCATGCACTAATTACCTGCTTATTCTATTGTTGCACCAAAAACTATCCTTTTTGTGGCAGGATGGAAAATTCTTGTTTCCTAACAATCCACTCGAGAATGAGCTGAGCATCTCCCCTGGCATACAGATGTTTAGACCAAGCTGAAGTCCTTTTACTTTTCACCAAGGCAAGTAAAATATCTTGCAGAAAATATAACGGACATTTACAGCAAGACTTGGTCTCCAAAGTGCCTATCTGAATACTAGTGTTAGCAATAAGAGATTGAAAATATTTATAGAACAAGATAAAATAATTGGATACATAAAAAAATCTAGCAACCACACAGTGCCAGGAGAAAAATTAAGGAAATGTCCAAACTTTCAGAGCCAGAAGGCAGAAGGGTTGAAGAGGAAGGAAGAGGAATGGGAGAGTTACGGAAAAATCGCACAGCCCCTCACATCGAAGGACACTTACCAGAAAGGATGGGAAGGAAAGACTGATTGCTGGGGACTGCACTGGTTGAGTTTTGAAAAGCTGAGAGCTTAAAGGTGGAATATAAGGTAATAAGCAAGACAGATTACTAACAAACACTGTGCCAGAGGTAATAAGAATGGAAACCTAAGGGCATTGCGTGTGGAAGACAGGGAAAGAAAGGAATGGGTCAGAAAATGAAAGATATAGAAAACTAAAACGAAATGAAGAAAGGCATAGTTACTGTTAAGAAATGCTGTGATCAAAGAAATTAATATAAATTAAGTCCAGGTGGTTGGCAAGAACCAAGGACATGTTGTAATGCCGGTTCCCACCTGCATAGTTCAGAGAAAGTGGTGTCAGGGGGGTGAACACAGATGGCATGGGTGATGAAACAGGTATCAAGGTCAAAACCGTTAAGTTGCACAGCTTGCTCTGTAATAGGACACTGTATGTTGCTACCACATCCTTCGTCTTTGCCCACTCAGCCTATCTGATAACTCGGTGATAGACATACTGCAGTGCTTACATAACAGCTGATACACAACATGTGACAGCAGTTCACAGGTGGCTCTCCCTTTGACAGTACATGTTTTGCCAGTTAAAGGACCGGTATAGTAGGTGGCAGGACGAAATTGTGTCTTGGGAAAGCAAATCTTGGTGCTGACCGAGTGAGCCCATTGGCTGCATTTGGCTGGCCTCAGTTCTGCAGCTCATAATGCTTCCTGGTGGCAAACAGTGAAAGCTTACATTCGCCTTTAGGACAAGGAGCTGCTTGATTCATTTCGTGTGAAATGCAAAATTCCATGTTAATTATTGAAATTTTTAATCTCGTGTACATTGTCACAGTCTTCACATCACAATGTGTTAGAGTGCCTAGGCCGCTTACGCAGTTTTTAGTACCTACAGTTTACAGTCATGAATGACTTCACAAAAAAATTTCTCAGGAATAGATATGTTCTCACCAGACTATCAGTAGTTTTTCCTGAAAAAAGTGTTCCAGTTCTTATTATCTTAACTGATTAACACTATACATTTCTAATACAGAGGACTAAGCAGACAGGTTGGTCCCATCCCATGTTTATCGCCAATGGCTGCACAAACATGACAGACAATGGTTTCCTTCATTAACTCTGAGCTGAATTTGATCTTTAACTAACTCTTTCGAGACATTTATATCCAATTACATCAATTTATGAGTAGCTTTGAATTTTTATGGACATTCCTTTCAGTAATTGAATCTATCACTAACACAAAGACTTTTAATTATATTTCACATAGCTGGAAGTGCAGTAGTATTTATTAATGGTGTGGAGAATCAGCTGACATGCTTTGTGATAGGCTAGTTAGCTTAATAATTCAGTTAGTAAAGCAAGATCTATGCAATAACAGTGTTTGTGTAGTTCTCTCCGTGTATGAAATATTTTGAGAATTGGGCAAACAGATTTATAGTAGTAGTGGCCTAGGAAGTTTTGTTGGTAAAGATGTTTCAGAAGAAGAAATTGCCAATAGCATGCAAACTATGCAGCAGGAATTCATGATTATTGATTACGAGGACTACTTTAGTACCATACAACAGTGTGGGTTTAGAATAAAAACTGCCCATGTTTTGCCGATGAAAATTAGTTACAGAAATAAAGTAAACTGTCAAAGTACATGTTTTTTATATGAGAACCATGACAGAGTAGGTGACACAGTAAGTTCTCAACTGAAGTAAAGAAAAAGAGAGATGGCCTTTTGTAAGTATTGTTAGTTTTTACGAACATTTTTATTATCAAGCCTGTATCTTTGACTATTTGGTGATATAAGCTTTTATTACTGCCATATGTTGCAGGGCACAAACTGCAACTATATTTTTCTGTTTTTCAAATGAGAGCTGTAGTAACATTAACAAATGAACACACAATAACCAAAACATAGGAGCAGTGCACACAGAACTACTGTCAGTAAGCTTTTGCTGTCAGTGACCAGAAATCACTACGAGCTGCAGACCCAAGGCCAGTTGAGTGCATCCTATCAGCACCAAGATTTGCTGTCCCTAGACACAAGTGTAGGAGAGTGCGTAGGGCAAGCCATACAGCAGAGAGAGCCACAGGGGTAGGAGTCATGGGGTAGGGAAACAGGTGCAGGAGGTATTCTTGGTGTCTTGGGTAAAATGTCAGACAGAATGGATCTCATTTCACGGCATGACTTTAGGAAGTCGTAGCCTTGTCGATGTAGCTGATTAATACAATCAACACGAAGACAGTACTGAGTCACAAGAGATGTCAGGGTGTGTACGCAGACAACAAAAATAAAAAAAAATTAAAAAATTCCAGGTCTTCCAGTTAAAAAACGCACTTTTTCCCACTAGAAAATAATCTTCTTCCAAGGTGAAAATACACTTTTCCCATGATAAGCAATAGTGTACTTCCCCTCGGAGCTGTAAAAATATCAATTCTTTGAATGGTAAAGGTTCTATACACCAGCGTAGAACTTCCTGGCACTTTAGAAAACGAAACTCTGTGAAGAAATAAATGTGTTTTGGGAAGATCTTTGATATGCAGCAACGTGTACACTGCATATTTTCGTATTACAAAAGTATAAATCTGAATTCCACCAAACACACCACATTAGTTTCCAAAGCAGTGAAATAGAGATTGCAATGCACTTTTGTAGAAAATCATAGCTCATGACATGATCTCGCCGACCAATGGCAGCAGATTTTCAGAGCATAGGACACGTGACGTAGTCAACCAATAACATCATCACTGTATAGCAGAGTGAACACACAAATAGAAAAAGTTAACAGTTTAAATTAACATATATTGTGTAGCTACAAGAAAAGCTGAGCTTTCACACATAATATTGGTCTTTGTAGCGTGTGTTACACTTACTAAAATGCATAATTTCGCTTAAAGAACACATTCATATGTCCAAATTCACAATGAAGTAGGCCCAAACATGATAGTAAGCTTCTCCGTGTGCTTTTCGGGATTCAAATTTTCTTGGAGTACTAATACCATATTGTCTCATGTTTGGTTCTTTATCACAGCATAATGACATACATGCTAGAAGATGAAAATGCGTGCTTGAGATTCAGTAAATAGTTGAAACTAGCAAATAGTGTGTAATGAAACGCTTTGTTTCTTATAAATTGATTGTATCTGCAGAACAGATTAATAAAAGCCACATTTATATTAAGCAAAGCAACAAAAATAATTTCATTGTTGTGCAAGGCAAATTAATGCTAGACTGCCAAAAATGTGGACACAAAATAAAATCTTAATTCACTTGGTAGCTCCAGGAAACAGAAACATGTGAACTGTAAATGAAGAGGAAACAGAAACATCACTAAATGCAAAGACAGGTCACTATCCCCCTCTCCACAACAACCCATAGTGCTCTGTGAATGTGTGAATCTGGCACCTTGGGTGCACCAGAAAAATTTTTCTGGGTAGCACAACTGCTTCTTGCTACTGCTGCAGCCACACTTCAAGTAGCTAGAAACGGGAGAAGGTACTGCTCATACGCAACTCAACTGCACATGATCCTGCTGGCGACTGCTCAAAACAAACTTAATGTAGACAGTTGTGATGTCATGCTCATCAGCAGCAGTTTGCTGTTATGAAGTATTCCATAGTCTTCGTCCTACAACCCGTGACACATTTATTGACATTTTATTGCTGCAGTATTATTCTGCAGTAGCAAGATACAGTAAAATTCTTTGTTAGACTATCAGTTCTTCTTACCAGTAAAAATTACAAAAACTTAAGACTAAAACAATCAACAATTTCTGGAATTCCAAAAAATTCCGGGGTTCTTCTTGGTTTTCTCCCAGATAAAAAGATTCCTGGATTTTTCCCAGATTGCCTGGTTGCACCTGAGTGTATACAAGCCGGATATACTTCTAGGTAATTTTTTGGTGGGATCAGAAGTATCAAGATCGAATGTGATGCCCCGGGAAATCTGCTTTTGAACTAGGCTGCTGGTCTAATTACAGCCAGAGAAGGCAGAGGTGAGAATGGTTGTCGTCGTCGTCTTCTTCTTCTTCTTCTTCTTCTTCTTCTTCTTCTTCTTCTTCAGTCCAGAGACTGGTTTGATGCAGCTCTCCATGCTATCCCATCTTGTGCAAACTTCTTCATCTCCCACTATCTACTGCAGCCTACATCCTTCTGAAT
Organism: Schistocerca nitens; assembly: GCF_023898315.1. Classification (NCBI taxonomy): domain Eukaryota; kingdom Metazoa; phylum Arthropoda; class Insecta; order Orthoptera; family Acrididae; genus Schistocerca; species Schistocerca nitens. The sequence goes on from NC_064617.1 coordinate 212,772,329, forward strand.
CAGTTTAGTGTATTCATCTCTCGGTCACTCTCTATGATTTTTACCCACCACGCTGCCCTCCAATACTAAATTGGTGATCCCTTGATATGTCCTACCAACCGATCCCTTCTTCCTAGTCAAGTTGTGCCACAAATTTCTCTTCTCACCAATTCTATTCAATACCTCCTCATTAGTTATTTGATCTACCCATCTCATCTTCAGCATTCTTCTGTAGCACCACATTTTGAAAGCTTCTATTCTCTTCTTGTCTAAGCTATTTATCGACACGTTTCACTTCCATACATGGCTACACTCCATACAAATACTTTCAGAAACGACTTCCTGACACTGAAATCTATACGCGACGTTAACAAATTTCTCTTCTTCAGAAACGCTTCCCTTGCCATTGCCAGTCTACATTTTATAGCTTCTCTACTTCGACCATCATCAGTTATTTTGCTCCCCAAATAGCAAAACTCCTTTACTACTTTAAGCGTCTCATTTCCTAATCTAATTCCCTCAGCATTACCCGATTTAATTCGACTAAATTCCATTATCCTTGTTTTCCTTTTATTGATGTTCATCTTATATCCTCCTTTCAACACACTGTCCATTCCGTTCAGCTGCTCTTCCAAGTCCTTTGCTATCTCTGACAGAATTACAATGTCATTGGCGAACCTCAAAGTTTTTATTTCTTCCCCATGAATTTTAATTCCTACTCCAAATTTTTCTTTTGTTTCGTTTACTGTTTGTTCAATATACAGATTAAATAACACCAGGGATAGGCTACAACCCTGTCTCACTCCCCTTCCAACTACTGCTTCCCTTTCATGCCCCCCTTGACTCTTATAACTGCCATCTGGTTTCTGTACAAATCGTAAACAACCTTTCGCTCCCTGTATTTTACCCCTGCCACCTTCAGAATTTGAAAGAGGATATTCCAGTCAACACTGTCAAAAGCTTTATCTAAGTCTACAAATGCTAGAAACGTAAGTTCGCCTTTCCTTACTCTGTCTTCTAAGATAAGTCGTAGGGTCAGTATTGCCTCACATGTTCCAATATTTCTATGGAATCCAAACTGATCTCCCCAAGGTTGGCTTCTACCAGTTTTTCCATTCATCTGTAAAAAATTCGTGTTAGTATTTTGCAGCCGCGGCTTATTAAACTGATAGTTTGATAAGTTTCACATCTGTCAACACCTGCTTTCTTTGGGATTGGAATTATTATATTCTTCTTGAAGTCTGAGGGTATTTCGCCTGTCTCATACATCTTCCTCACTTAGATGGTGGAGTTTTGTCAGGGCTGGCTCTCCCAAGGCTATCAGTAGTTCTAATGGAATGTTGTCTACTCCCGGGGCCTTGTTTCGACTCAGGTCTTTCAGTGCTCTGTCAAACTCTTCACGCAGTATCATATCTCCCATTTCATCTTCATCTACATCCTCTTGCATTTCCACAATATTGTCCTCAAGAACATCACCTTTGTATAGACCCTCTAAATACTCCTTCCACCTTTCTGCTTTCCCTTTGCTTAGAACTTGGTCTCCTTTCATCAATTAAATTCAATATTTCTTCTGTTACCTAAGGATTTCTATTAGTCTTAGTCTTTTTACCAATTTGATCCTCTGCTGGCTTCACTATTTCATCTCTCAAGGCTATCCATTCTGATTCTACTGTATTTCTTTCCCCCATTCTTGTCAATCGTTCCCTAATGCTCTCCCTGAAACTCTCTACAACCTCTGGTTCTGTCAGTTTATCCAGGTCCCATCTCCTTAAATTCCCACCTTTTTGCAGATTCTTCAGTTTTAATCTACAGTTCATAACCAATAGATTGTCAGAGTCCACATCTGCCCCTGGAAATGTCTTACAATTTAAAACCTGGTTCCTAAATCTCTGTCTTACCATTATATAATCTATCTGAAACCTGTCAGTATCTCCAGGGTTCTCCCATGTATACAGCCTTCTTTCATGATTCTTCAACCAAGTGTTAGCTATGATTAAGGTATCCTCTGTGAAAATTCTACCAGGTGGCTCCCTCTTTCATTCCTTACCCCCATTCCATATTCACCTACTATGTTTCCTTCTCTTCCTTTTCCTACTATCGAATTCCAGTCACCCATGACTATATTAAATTTTCATCTCCCTTCACTATCTGAATAATTTCTTTTATCTCATCATACGTTTCATCAATCTCTTTGTCTTCTGCAAAGCTAGTTGGCATATAAACATGTGCTACTGTGGTAGGTGTGGGCTTCGTATCTATCTTGGCCACAATAATGCATTCACTATGCTGTTTGTAGTAGATTACCCACATTCCTTTTTGTATTCATTATTGAAACTACTCCTGCATTACCCCTATTTGATTTTGTATTTATAATCCTGTATTCACTTGACCAGAAGTCTTCTTCCTCCTGCCACCCAACTTCACTAATTCCCACTATATCTAACTTTAACCTATCCATTTCCCTTTTTAAATTTTCTAATCTACCTGCCCGATAAAGGGATCCGACATTCCACGCTCCGACCCGTAGAACACCAGTTTTCTTTCTCCTGATAACAACGTCGTCCTGAGTAGTCCCAGCCCAGAGATCCGAATGAGGGACTATTTTACCTCCGGAATATTTTACCCAAGAGGACGCCATCATCATTTAAACATACAGTAAAGCTGCATGCCCTCGGTATGGTGGTATATTGCTGTAAAGAATCTATATCTGAACAAAAACATTTTCCTTGAATGCCAAGCCTTTATGGGAGTGAACACCTGACATGGAAAGGATGGTAACTGTCAAAATGTAGGTACTGTTGTTTATTAGTAGGTTTAATGTGAACAGGAAGGACGTAGCTGACCCATCAGTGAGAATGAGATAAACATCAAGAAAAGAGGGATGAGAGTCGGTATAGGACCATATGAGATTTAATTTGGAGAAAATATTTATTGGGGGAAAAAAACTCCTGAACAGGCCATGAAGGCCCAATGGTACCGACTGGCCGCCGTGTCATCCTCAGCCCATAGGTGTCACTGGATGAGGATATTGAGGGGCATGTGGTCAGCACAACACTCTCTCGGCTGTATGTCAGTTTCAGAGACCGGAGCCACTACTTCTCAATCATGTAGCTCCTCAGTTTGCCTCACAAGGGCTGAGTGCACCCTGCCTGCCAACAGCACTTGGCGTACCAGATGCTCACCCATCCAAGTGCTAGCCCAGCCCAACAGCACTTAACTTCGGCGATCCGAAGGGAACCGGTGTTACCACTGTGGCAAAGCCATTGGCGAGAAGATTTAGTGATACCTAAAATTTTAACAGATCAGCCTCACCATGAGGCCATATAACAAATATGTCATCAATATATCTAAAACAAATCAGCGGCTGAAGGCTAATGGATCCCAGTAAAGGCCTTTCCAAACGACACATGAAAAGCTAGATGTAGGAAGGAGCCATCCTGGTCCCCATGGCCGTCCACTGAAAGGTAAAGCAGTTGTTTCTTAAGTATAAAGTTGATTAAGATGAGCAGGAAGGATGCCATAAGATTGGGATCATGTGGGCACTGGTTGAGGTTATATTCAGCAGCAGACAGACCACGAACATGGGGATTTATGATATAGAGGGAGGTGGCCTCAATAGTGAAAAGCAAGGTGTGTGGAGGGAGGGGGATGGCACAGGAAATGCTGGTATCTTTACCATACCTTCTAAGCTGTGTTACTGCAAATGCTAACGCTATTCTTGAATCTGAAAATTACAACAAGAATTCTTTATCAGACACGATCCTTTTCTTCTTTGATGTACTATCAGTGAAATTTCAAGTGTTTTTGTATTGCAGCAACCTGTATGTCTAACTATGCAACTGCCCATCCTGCGAATCACCACCTTTAGCACAGTCATCTGTTGTCATTTTAGCGTTGTGCTAAAAGATCTAAGTCAACTTCAAAACCAATGATTTTTACAATTATAGCGTTCTTCAACCATAGATTTTAAATAAGAAGAAACCCTCATAAAAAAGTACGTTTTAAACGTATCAGGACCACTGAATAATTTGGTGCTCTCTCTCTCTCTCTCTCTCTCTCTCTCTCTCACTCACACACACACACACACACACACACACACGCACGCACGCACGCACGCACGCAATCACACGCGTGTGCCTGATAGGTATGCACTCTATTTCATTTACATGTCGTTCAAATATGAAACAAATTACACACAAAATACAGTAGATACAAAAAAAAATGTAGGTATATATTCAATTGTTATGAACTGATAAATTCAGAAAAATGATCCTTGTATCATCTGATGGTGAATAGTATTATTACTATTATTATTATTATTATTATTATTATTATTATTATTATTATTATTACAACTATAACTATTTGGAATCAAAGAACAGTTCCAGTTGCACTTTTATTTTCTATCACAAAATAGGCAGCCTGTCTGACTACCTCCACTGCACTTGGCTCTTAACCTCTTGAAAATGGCCTTCGTGGCTGAAAACAAGTCGTGATGATAGAAAATAGAAGTGCACTTTGTGCAGCTTTTCGATTCTAAGTAATTACTATAGCTCCCGGACCCTGCCCCAACATATTCTACATACTGGTCAAGAAATTTATTATTATTTTTATTATTAATGTAAACTATATAAATAACACCTATGAATAAATACGAAATGACAACCAGAAATAATGTATCATCTAATAATATGATAGTTCTTTAGCACAATAATAACAATCTGTGATTTTAAAACTAAATATTGCAGATAGAGAAATGCCATTGCAGAAATGTAGAAACAAGTTTGCTGGGGCCACTTTAAATTAGGTAGCACTGCAGATGGCTAAAATTGAACAGACGAAGTAACCAGAAAACATAAAACTAATAATTTGTTTTTCAGTCCCTCTATTCTATTTCCACTACGCATTTCAATAGTTATCTCAACATTATTTCACTGTCAAACTTGGAAAATCCAGGATGGAATATAAAAATATTATGAGAAGAATAGTTGCTACTCACCATATACTGGAGATGCCGAGTCGCAGATAGGCACAACAAAAAGACTGTCACGAAATAAGCTTTTGGCCAACTTGGCCTTTGTCAAAAATAGACAAAACACACACACACACACACACACACACACACACACACACACACACACACACACACACACACAAAACCACAGTCTCTGGCAGCTTAGTCTGGACTCAGCTGCTGGAGACTGTGACCATGTTTGAGCAAGTTGCATTTGAATGCGTATGCATGTATGTGTGTGCTGTCTATTTTTGACAAAGGCCTTGTTGGCCGAAAGCTCATTTTGTGACAGTCTTCTTGTTGCACTTATTTGCGACTCAGCATCTCTGCTATATGATGTGTAGCAATTATCCTTTTCATAATATTGTTACATTATTTCATTGTTTTGAATAAGCGAATTTGTATTTTCATGAATTTTTACAGTTTTTCTGTAATTTGAAGCAGTGGACAAAAACAAAACCACCAGTGATGGCTTCTGTTATCAACTTGTTTCTTCGTCTAGTTTATTTTATTGACTTAAAGTGCAACAGGCAGATAATGTGAATGTATATTGAAGATACAGAAACAGAACTCTTTTTCATCACTGGACTATAGCAAATGTAGTTAGGACACTATAAAAACAAACATGATTAAACAAATTTCAGTTCTCCTCACCTGGTGTGGGCTCGCTATGCCACCTTGCAGCTGTTGGTGTGAAGAGACTGAAGAGCCTGACTGTGATGATGCAGGAGCTGTAGCAGTTTTCGGTGGTGATTTTCGGCGTGGAGTTGGAGGAGCTTCACCACCAGCTGCTCCTTGAAGCTCCCACATTTTGCGTTGTGTCTGCCATGACTCTTGTAATATATTGCGTACGTCACCACTTTCACTAATAAGTTCTTGTAAGCGCTGGATGGTTGTATAGTGTGTAACAGGACTCACCAGACCAAAGTCAAACAAGCTACACATGTGAAGCACAAAATTGCGATATAAATTCTTCTGCAACAGCTCCTTTCCCTTAGTTTGCAAAAACATTGTACAAGCCAACGGAATCTGGCAGTCACCAACATATCTGTAAAATAAAAAGCAAAAGTGAGTCATTTGATTGTGACCTCATCAGCAAATTTCGGTACGAAGTCAAATTCATCACAAAAGCTTTAGATTTAAAAATTATACATCAGTATTGTAAAATATCAATAATATATAAACTTAATGATGCACAGCAAGTGGTTGGTGACCTGACAGCTGTCTTCATGAGGTGTGAAAAAATGGGTAGAAAAGCTTACTGAATGATTAGATCTATACATCATAATGAAACTTAAGAGTTTAGTGTCTAGCTGACATTGAGGTTCCTACAAATAAAGCACTAGCTCAATTGAACGTGGAAGGGAAAGGACAACAGCTGATGTCTCATTGAATAACTTATTCACACACTCTACTACAGAGATATTAGAATGCCAAAGGAAAGGGGGAACGGGCAAATTGCATACCAGTTTGAATCTTACAAATTCTACCAATTACTACCACTAAGTGATTGATTCCGACCACATTTGCTCCAACACATTCAGAATTGCATGCAGCTCCAAACTATGTATGTATATAAATACAGAATGCAAATGGAAATATTTAATATCCAACTAGATAAAAATAACGACACTCAAAGGAGTCATCCCTGGTCAAGAAATGAATACAAGTTGTAGTAAAACTTGTTTTGTTTATGCAAAATTTTATAAAATTAAAACTGAAGATTATCAGACAATGGAAAAACCTCGCATCCGCTGAAAGAACCACAATCCACCACATAAAAATTGATCCCGATCTTGCAATCCTACCTGCTGCCAAAGGCTCCACCACTTGTTTTGAACCACAAGGATTACCTGGCAGAAGGATTCCGCCTGCTGTCAAATTTATCCACCTACAAACCTTGCCACTACGATCCCATTACAGAAATCCAGCAGGAACTCCTGTGTCTCCTCAAATCCTTACGCCCATCCCAGAACCTTTCCCCGGAGTCCATCTCTCTCCTCATCCCTACCACTTCCCATACTCCTACCTTCTACATGCTTCCTGAAGTCCATAAACCCAACCACACAGGACACCCTATAGTGGCCAGTTACTGTGCCCCCACTGAGAGAATCTCTGCTCTCGTAGACCAACACCTTCAGCCCATTACCGGCACCCTACTCCACTATATAAAAGATACCAACCATTTCCTCCACCAACTCTCGACAGTTTGTCCCTTTACCACATGGTGCCCTGCTCATCACTACTGATGCCACCTCATTTTACACTAACATCCCTAGTGCCCATGGCCTTACTACTATTGAACACTCCTTTCCCAATGCCTGACTGATTCCAAACCAACAACCCCCTTCTTAATCACAATGACCACCTATATCCTCACACACAATTACTTCTCCTGTGAAGGCATTACGTACAAACAAATCTGGGGTACAGTTATGGATACTCGCATGGCACCATCCTATGCCAACCTATTCATGGGCTACCTAGAGGAATCCTTACTAATCACCCAGTCTCAAACACCTCATTTGGTTCAGATACACTGATAACATCTCTGTGATCTGAATCGAGGGCGAGGACACCCTATCCACATTCCTCCAGAATCTCAACACCTTCTCCCCCAGTCATTTCACCTGGTCCTACTCAACCGAACAAGCCAGCTTCCTTGATGTTGACCGACACCTCAAAGATGGCTATATCTGTACCTCTGTCTATATCAAACCTACCAACCACCAGCAATACCTCCACTTCGGCAGCTGCCACCCATTATATACAGCCCAGCTATCCATGGCCATTGCATCTGCAGTGACGGGCGGTCCCACATGAAATATACTGAGGGTCTCACTGGGGCCTTTACAGACTGTAATTACACTCCCAACCTTGTACAAAATCAGATCTACCATGCCTTAACTTCCCACTCACCTACCATCTCCCTAAGTCCCAACATACAGTCACAGAGGAGCATCCCCCTCATGACTCTGTACCAACCTGGACTGGAGCAACTGAATTACATTCTCTGCAAGGGTTTCGACTACCTCTTGTCGTGCCCTGAAATAAGAAATGTCTTGCCCACTATACTTCCCATCCCTCCCACAGTGGTATTCCGCCGCCCATCAAACCTACACAATATCCTTGTCCATCCCTACGTAACCCCTGCTCCCAGCCCCTAGCCTCATGGCTCATCCCTATAACAGACCTAGATGCAAAACCTGTCCCATACATCCTCTTATCACCACCTACTTCAGTTCGGTCACAAACATTACCTATCTCATCAAAGGCATGGCTATCTGTGAAACCAGTCATGTGATCTAGAAGCTAAACTGCAACCACTGTGCTGCATTCTACGTTGGCATGACGACCAACAAACTGACTGCCCGCATGAATGGCCATTGACAAACTGTGTCTGAGAAACAACTGGACCACCCTGTTGCGGAGCATGCCACCCAACACAATGTTCTTCATTTCAATGACTGCTTCACAGCTTTCCTGAATTGTGCAGGTGGGAACACTCACTGCAATATATCCTACATTGCCGTAAGGCTCCAACGACAGTCATCAGAGGCCACACAATAACATTGGCAGACAGCTTAGTCACAGTGCGTCCAATCTCATTCGTCAGTTTTTGACGGGATAGAGGAGGTTAGGTTAGGACAGAATCTATGTTATGTACGAAGTACGCTATATTTTAAATTCTAAGGATGGGATGGATACCATGACACCTATGTGCTTGGAGACAAATGCTCCAATGTGGCTTTTGCTGTTATAAGATGCATGTAAATGAGCTGTATATGTCTCGAAATGAACACGGCGAGTACTGTAGACTCTGTCCTCAATTACTGGAACTACCAGACAAGTTTTACAAATATACGAGATGAAGGGAAAAACACCATGCTACAACAGTTAAAAACATTCTAACTTTGCTACACCACTTTCTTCTCTCACTAGCAATTGGCATCAGAAGGGACCACAACCTTAGAAACTAATGGGTCATAACTGATGTTTTTAATATTTATTTGTGTGTATTATGAATATATGTAATTTTACTGATATACTGCACTAATGATCTTTTCAAAATATGTTCAGAGTGTGGTTTATTATGCTCAGTGGCAGGATGTACAACTTTGGACTGTAAAGCTTTTGCCAATGAAGTTATGAACACACAATGGTTAATTTACATGGTGGAAGTACATACGACACATGAATAAAATTTGTTTGTAAGGAAGCAAGTCTTATCTAATTAATTAATGAAAGAGTTGTCGTTTCCACAGCAACTCACTTTATTCTAAAAATGGAGCAAATTAATGCAGTACTGGCTGGATATTCAGATTCTAGTACACTTCACTGTTCTCTAAATACTTATCCAGCAGATTTGAGAAAGGAAGTAACAACATTCCGGGTAGCAGTATCATTTCAGATTGAGTGTTGCTTTTAATAAAGAAACTCAATATTACAGTGTCTTTTAGTGCACTTGCACAACTTCAAAATTTGGTTTAGAAAAAATTAAAACTTTCCTAGAACAGGTATTTGAGGTGCAAGAGTGAAAATATTAGATTTTACATTCACATTTAGGGCATCATAAATAACATCTAACATATTACACAAAAATATATCTAAAAACAAAGATGATGTGACTTACCAAATGAAAGTGCTGGCAGGTCGACAGACACACAAACAAACACAAACATACACACAAAATTCAAGCTTTTGCAACAAACTGTTGCCTCATCAGGAAAGAGGGAAGGAGAGGGAAAGACAAAAGGATGTGGGTTTTAAGGGAGAGGGTAAGGAGTCATTCCAATCAGACTCCTTACCCTCTCCCTTAAAACCCACATCCTTTCGTCTTTCCCTCTCCTTCCCTCTTTCCTGATGAGGCAACAGTTTGTTGCGAAAGCTTGAATTTTGTGTGTATGTTTGTGTTTGTTTGTGTGTCTGTCGACCTGCCAGCACTTTCATTTGATAAGTCACATCATCTTTGTTTTTAGATATATTTTTCCTACGTGGAATGTTTCCCTCTATTATAACCATATTACACAAAAATTTTGAAACTGTAATTTTCAGAATGTGGTATAGGCCGAATTATTAGATAAATGTAATTAACAGATGTCAAATATCAAAGTGTCACTTCTGGTTTCACTTGAACCAGAACTACATCTTTAATGTGAGAATTGAGACCTCACATCACGCCTTTATAAGTAGGGGCTTACTCGAAATCTGTTTAGCTGAATTTATTTAATGCTGTGCAGGCGTAAGTCAAATAACCTTCCAAGACTGTCATTCAGTATCTGTGTGAAAGACAGACAAAGTTCAGTGTATGATACTCTGAACACCCAAAGCACTGAAAGTGGAAACATACATGTACACCATATTTGCAAACCACTTCATAACAGAATCGCCACCTTACTGCCATAAAAACAACACCAGTAAGCAGTAATAAAAAAAATGTAGACAGCTGATGTCCACCTACCACAACCCAAAAAGATCTACATTAGCTTTAAGAAAAAAGATAAGCCATCCTTATCTCTTGAACAAATTATTTTTCGAGGTTATAACCACACACCTAAGAAAGCTTTCCTATCTCATAAAAAACATGGCGAGTACGATACTGTGCCCTCAGTTATCAGAATAACCAGACAAGTTTTACAAATATACGAGATGACTGGAGAAACATTCTGTTACATACTCAAGATAAATTGTGGTGACCTTGAAAAGTTATAAAACTATGTTTCACTGTACGCATTTAGAGTTGTGCTGACATACATCAATTAACCTTCTGTGACTGTCATTTAGCACACCAGTGAAAGACAAGCATAAGATGTAGCATAAGATACCCTGATAACCTACAGCATTTAAAAGTGGAAATACATTCCTTACACCACATTTGCAAACAACTTCATATTAACAATATCAGTAATAATAATTTGTACACAACTAATGACAACCCAGCACACAAAAGATCCTGTGCAGTAGCTATAAGCATATAAGATACACCACCCTCTTCACTTGAACAAATTAATTTTTGAGGTTATAGTCTATGCCTAAAATTTCTAGTAAAGATTTTGCCTATTTGATGTTTCGAATAAACCTGCTATTTCAGACCACAGATTACGCACTATATCCTGATTATTATAATTTCATCCTCAGGATGCCACAAACACAATCTTTCTTGATCTAAACTTATTAGTTTCTCATGCTCCACATTTCATGTGTGAGAATGTCTGTAGGTTTGACCGAAGAAAACAAACTGATCTGAGTATCACCGATTGTCATCTGAAGTCTGTGTGTTCTGGAGATAGGATCAGCTATAGTTGACTGTGCACATAGTGGCATACTGATTTGAAAAGATTGGCCGTCTCTGGCCCATGTCAGTCGTCGACGGAATCCACCAACATCGGAGCCACTGTGACTGCAACCTAACCCTCCTGGCCTCAACCTTCATCAGTCATCAGTCATTACCCTTACCCATCTAGCCCATTCCCCGTTCCTATTCCAGCACTACACAGCCCTCTACTTCATCAACACAACCAGTCTTTTTTACGTCTCTCCTCTTCCATTAGCCCCCACTCCTCTCCCCCACCGTCGCTGTAACCTCACGACTGCAACTAGCTGCCCTATACTCTCTCCACCTTGTCCCTGCATGCTCCCTCTAGAAGCAATTTACCATCCCTCACCCCTACCCAACTATCTCTCCCACTCTCCGACCCAGCCTCCCCCTTACTCCCACCCATTTGCCTCTCTAGGGCTGCCCCAAGTTTCTCCAAGTGAATTTGCCTGATTTCCAGACAAGTTTCAGCATTTTTCCCTGACAAATGCTGAGATCTCAAGGATGAGTAAAGACATAAGTTTACAAAAAATGTAGGGACTTCTGTATTTCTAAGAGTGTGAGCAAAACTGTTCAGTACTAATATCGACATATTTTGTAATGAACTGTATTTAGATGGAGAAAACAAGTCAAATGGTATATGTGTTTCCTTAACTGCTGTTATTTTATTTCAATAACACAACACACATAGGAAAAATATATCTAAAAACAAAGATGAGGTGACTTACAGAACGAAAGTGCTGGCAGGTCGATAGACACACAAACATACACACGAAATTCTAGCTTTTCGCAACCAACGGTTGCTTCATCAGGAAAGCGGGAAGGAGAGGGAAAGACGAAAGGATGTGGGTTTTAAGGGAGAGGCTAAGGAGTCATTCCAATCCCGGGAGCGGAAAGACTTACCTTGGGGGAAAAAAGGACAGGTGTACACACACACACACACACACACACACACACACACACACACACATATCCATCCGCCCATACACAGACACAAGCAGACATTTGTAAAGGCAAAGAGTTTGGGCAGAGATGTCAGTCGAGGCAGAAGTACAGAGGCAAAGATGTTGTTGAAAGACAGGTGAGGTATGAGCGGCGGCAAATTGAAATTAGCGGAGATTGAGGCCTGGCGGATAACGAGAAGAGAGGATATACTGAAGGGCAAGTTCCCATCTCTGGAGTTCTGACAGGTTGGTGTTAGTGGAAAGTATCCAGATAACCCGGACGGTGTAACACTGAGCCAAGATGTGCTGGCCATGCACCAAGGCATGTTTAGCCACAGGGTGATCCTCATTACCAACAAACACTGTCTGCCTGTGTCCATTCATGCGAATGGACTGTTTGTTGCTGGTCATTCCCACACAGAAAGCTTCACAGTGTAGGCAGGTCAGTTGGTAAATCACGTGGGTGCTTTCACACGTGGCTCTGCCTTTGATCGTGTACACCTTCCGGGTTACAGGACTGGAGTAGGTGGTGGTGGGAGGGTGCATGGGACAGGTTTTACACTGGGGGCGGTTACAAGGGTAGGAGCCAGAGGGTAGGGAAGGTGGTTTGGGGATTTCATAGGGATGAACTAAGAGGTTACGAAGGTTAAGTGGACGGCGGAAAGACACTCTTGGTGGAGTGGGGAGGATTTCATGAAGGATGGATCTCATTTCAGGGCAGGATTTGAGGAAGTCGTATCCCTGCTGTAGAGCCACATTCAGAGTCTGATCCAGTCCCGGAAAGTATCCTGTCACAAGTGGGGCACTTTTGGGGTTCTTCTGTGGGAGGTTCTGGGTTTGAGGAGATGAAGTGGCTCTGGTTATTTGCTTCTGTACCAGGTTGGGAGGGTAGTTGCGGGATGCGAAAGCTGTTTTCAGGTTGTTGGTGTAATGGTTCAGGGATTCCGGACTGGAGCAGATTCGTTTGCCACTAAGACCTAGGCTGTAGGGAAGGGACCGTTTGATGTGGAATGGGTGCAGCTGTCATAATGGAGGTACTGTTGCTTGTTGGTGGGTTTGATGTGGACGGACGTGTGAAGCTGGCCATTGGACAGGTGGAGGTCAACGTCAAGGAAAGTGGCATGGGATTTGGAGTAGGACCAGGTGAATCTGATGGAACCAAAGGAGTTGAGGTTGGAGAGGAAATTCTGGAGTTCTTCTTCACTGTGAGTCCAGATCAAGAAGATGTCATCAATAAATCTGTACCAAACTTTGGGTTGGCAGGCCTGGGTAACCAAGAAGGCTTCCTCTAAGCGACCCATGAATAGGTTGGCGTATGAGGGGGCCATCCTGGTACCACAACACCCTAATTCAGTAGTTAACCTTTCCTCCAAACATCTCTCCCAATCCGAAACCTCTGTCCTATCCAAAGGCCTCACCTTCAGCCCCACTCCCAGATTCAACCAAACAGCCCTTGTCAAAGATTTACTGTCCTACACCCGTACTCTCTGCTGGAAATATCACTTTGCCACGAAGAAAAATGATCCTAATCCTACTCCTAATCATCCAACTCCCCAAGACACTATCCAAATTGAACCCTGCCTGGAACAGTTCTGTCCTCTGTCACAGCGGGACCCACCTCCTCTTCCTCAAAATCACCCTCTCCAAACTTTCCAGGAATTTCTGACTTCCAGCCTTGCCTCTCAATCCTTCTTAAAAAACCTTAATCTTACTCCCAACATCACCACTGCTGAAGCCCAGGCTATCCGTGATCTGAAGGCTGACCGATCCATTGTCATTCTTCTGGCGGACAAGGGTTCCACAACCGTGGTACTTGATCGTCGGGAGTATGTGGCTGAGGGACTGCGTCAGCTTTCAGACAACACTACATACAAAGTTTGCCAAGGTAATCCCATTCCTGATGTCCAGGCGGAGCTTCAAGGAATCCTCAGAACCTTAGGCCCCCTACAAAACCTTTCACCTGACTCCAACTACCTCCTGACCCCACCGACACCCCACACCCCTACCTTCTACCTTCTTCCTAAAATTCACAAACCCAATCATCCCCGCCATCCCATTGTAGCTGGCTACCAAGCCCCCACAGAATGTATCTCTGCCTACGTAGATCAACAACTTCAACCCATTACATGCAGTCTCCCATCCTTCATCAAAGACACCAATCACTTTCTCGAATGCCTGGAATCCCTACCCAGTCTGTTACCCCCGGAAACCATCCTTGTAACCATTGATGCCACTTCCTTATACACAAATATTCCTCACGTCCAGGGCCTCGCTGCGATGGAGCACTTCCTTTCACGCCGATCACCTGCCACCCTACCAAAAACCTCTTTCCTCATTACCTTAGCCAGCTTCATCCTGACCCACAACTTCTTCACTTTCGAAGGCCAGACATACCAACAATTAAAGGGAATAGCCATGGGTACCAGGATGGCCCCCTCGTACGCCAACCTATTCATGGGTCGCTTAGAGGAAGCCTTCTTGGTTACCCAGGCCTGCCAACCCAAAGTTTGGTACAGATTTATTGATGACATCTTCTTGATCTGGACTCACAGTGAAGAAGAACTCCAGAATTTCCTCTCCAACCTCAACTCCTTTGGTTCCATCAGATTCACCTGGTCCTACTCCAAATCCCATGCCACTTTCCTTGACGTTGACCTCCACCTGTCCAATGGCCAGCTTCACACGTCCGTCCACATCAAACCCACCAACAAGCAACGGTACCTCCATTATGACAGCTGCCACCCATTCCACATCAAACGGTCCCTTCCCTACAGCCTAGGTCTTAGTGGCAAACGAATCTGCTCCAGTTCGGAATCCCTGAACCATTACACCAACAACCTGAAAACAGCTTTCGCATCCCGCGACTACCCTCCCAACCTGGTACAGAAGCAAATAACCAGAGCCACTTCATCTCCTCAAACCCAGAACCTCCCACAGAAGAACCCCAAAAGTGCCCCACTTGTGACAGGATACTTTCCGGGACTGGATCAGACTCTGAATGTGGCTCTACAGCAGGGATACGACTTCCTCAAATCCTGCCCTGAAATGAGATCCATCCTTCATGAAATCCTCCCCACTCCACCAAGAGTGTCTTTCCGCCGTCCACTTAACCTTCGTAACCTCTTAGTTCATCCCTATGAAATCCCCAAACCACCTTCCCTACCCTCTGGCTCCTGCCCTTGTAACCGCCCCCGGTGTAAAACCTGTCCCATACACCCTCCCACCACCACCTACTCCAGTCCTGTAACCCGGAAGGTGTACACGATCAAAGGCAGAGCCACGTGTGAAAGCACCCACGTGATTTACCAACTGACCTGCCTACACTGTGAAGCTTTCTATGTGGGAATGACCAGCAACAAACTGTCCATTCGCATGAATGGACACAGGCAGACAGTGTTTGTTGGTAATGAGGATCACCCTGTGGCTAAACATGCCTTGGTGCACGGCCAGCACATCTTGGCTCAGTGTTACACCGTCCGGGTTATCTGGATACTTTCCACTAACACCAACCTGTCAGAACTCCGGAGATGGGAACTTGCCCTTCAGTATATCCTCTCTTCTCTTTATCCGCCAGGCCTTAATCTCCGCTAATTTCAATTTGCCACCGCTCATACCTCACCTGTCTTTCAACAACATCTTTGCCTCTGTACTTCTGCCTCGACTGACATCTCTGCCCAAACTCTTTGCCTTTACAAATGTCTGCTTGTGTCTGTGTATGGGCGGCTGGATAGCTCTCTGTGTGTGTGTGTGTGTGTGTGTGTGTGTGTGTGTGTGTGTGTGTGTGTGTGTGTGTCCTTTTTCCCCCAAGGTAAGTCTTTCCGCTCCCGGGACTGGAATGACTCCTTAGCCTCTCCCTTAAAACCCACATCCTTTCGTCTTTCCCTCTCCTTCCCGCTTTCCTGATGAAGCAACCGTTGGTTGTGAAAAGCTAGAATTTCTTGTGTATGTTTGTGTTTGTTTGTGTGTCTATCGACCTGCCAGCACTTTCGTTCGGTAAGTCGCATCATTTTGTTTTTAGATATATTTTTCCCACGTGGTATGTTTCCCTCTATTATATAAAAAACACATATTTGGTGATAAAAATATGCATTTCCTTGGAGTCACAAGAAAGAATTAAAATACTTTCACTGATTTCATAAATAACCCCAGAGAAAAGTAGGCATCTTGAAAGAAGTGTATAAGGTGGGGAAGAGTTGTGTAAATCAACACTAGGTGACTGCCAACAAAACGTTGGTTCTACTATATTTGTTATTGTCAATTATTACCCGCTGTGTTAGGTCTATTATTTTAGTGATATTGAGTATCCACCTACTTAGCTGAGCGGAAATGCGTTTGCCTACCATGCAGCGGACCCGTGTTCGATTCCCGGTTGGGTTGGAGATTTTCTGCGCTCGTGGACTCGGGTGTTATGTTGTCCTCATCATCATTTCATGATCACCAACATGCAAGTCGGCAATCATTTCATGACCACCAGTGTGCAAGTCGGCCAATGTGGCGTCACATGACTGAAGACTTAAAACCTGGCAGCTGAACTTCCCTGTATGGAGCCTCCTGGCTGTCAATGCCACACAATCATTTCATTTTGCAGGTATTATGTGATTTTTCTTTCAAGAAATATATGAGTACATAGCTTACAATCTGCCAGCGACTGCCACAATTTTCTTCTTCTTACCGTCCATACTTCCTAATATATTGACTACTTTCAAAGTGCCAAAATGTACTAGAATAAATAAATTGTCAATAAAATGCCACACTGAACAATGTACTTGTGGTGAGACAGTCAGAATTCCTGTAATCCATCACCTGTGGATTCTGCCTGCTGAGCAGCACCATAATCCTGGGTCCATGATGAAAATACGCCGCATTATGCCACACACAGACAGACCCAGCCTGCGGGCAGCTCGGTAAGACTAGATCCAACAGGCAGGGCTTGCACAAGAGTGGGAAACGTTGGGCTTCAGATTGGAAAGCCCGATCCGTTAGAGATACCTGCAGAAATGGCCTAAGGTTTTGGCTCATCATGGAAGTCCACTGGTGCGGCCAGCTAATCATGAGTCACAGACAGCATGTTGATGATATGAGACTGCGGTGATCAACCCATGCGACAGGTAACTTGCACAAATACTCTGAGAATCAATACTAATGAGGATAGGTAGCAACTCTCTGTGAAGAAGATTGCTGATCCACAGATAGGCACATAGAAAAGACAACCACACTCTCACAACTAAATTTTTGACCACGGCCTTTGTCAGAAAACAAGAGAAAACACACTTTCACATAATTACTCTGACACAACTAATGCACACATGACCACCATCTCCAGCCACTGTGTCTTAGTCTCTGAGAATCAGATCCAAACAAACCACTCCTCACGCCTTCCTGCCTCTCATCGGTAGTTGCTAGACTAGCGGCATGAACTGGTCGCAGCACTGACTGCAAGCTGAGGGGAGTGGTTAGGAAGGAGAGAAGCGGTAAGAATGAGGGAGTAGGGAGCGGCGCACATACCCAGCTGCACCCAGCCAGTGATGATGCATGACATCTCAGCAAACAAACCACTTTATCTACTGAGACAAAATAACGAGACTTTTCTAGTGTTTTCTTCAAACTTCCCTGATACTACCTTGATTTCCCTGACATGTTTGAAATTCCCTGATGTTCCCTGATTTCCAGAACTTGTGGCAACCCTGCTCTCCCATCATGCACTGTTGCTCATAGTCTGGCTTCAGCTGCCAGAGACTGCGGTCGTTTGTTTGTTTGTTTTTTCTTCGATGACCCTTCTAGAAAACAGGAGAGACCTGCACTTTTTCCCACTCACAAGAACCACTTTGCTCCTTCAGTGACCTACTGTTCACATATGCTAGAAGAGGAGCTGGTTCAGTTGGTTTTCTATACCATGGCCACTTATTTTGTTATCTGTTACTTCGATATCCGTGCGATGATTTACAGCAGGAATTAGAGTGTGACCTTCCTCAATGAAACAGTTTAAGAAAAAGATTTTCAGTATTTCTGCCTTGTCTCCCCGAACCTATTTTGATATCGTTATGGTCTCAGAGTGTCTGGACAGAGAGCTTTGACCAATTTGCTGATTCAACAGAAGACCGAAACTTCTTGAGATTTTTTGTCAAGATACGGTGATAACGTAGCACAGTGAATAACTCAGTTTCTTCTGTGATTATTTGAATTCCCACACTAATGAAGTGAAGTTCTGCAAAGTAGTCATGAGGTGCTTTTAAACTATAAGCGAAGTTGACACAACTATTATATATTCCATCTGCTACACACAAAAGACTACTGACAACAAAATTGAAGATGTAAGCTAAACATATTCAGCAATTAGGGACAATTGTTATTGTTGTTGTTCTTGTCGTCTTCAGTCCTGAGACTGGTTTGATGCAGCTCTCCATGCTACTCTATCCTGTGCAAGCTTCTTCATCTCCCAGTACCTACTGCAACCTACATCCTTCTGAATCTGCTTAGTGTATTGATCTCTTGGTCTCCCTCTACGATTTTTACCCTCCACGCTGCCCTCCAATGCTAAATTTGTGATCCCTTGATGCCTCAAAACATGTCCTACCAACCAATCCCTTCTTCTAGTCAAGTTGTGCCACAAACTTCTCTTATCCCCAATCCTATTCAGTACCTCCTCATTAGTAACATGATCTACCCACCTTATCTTCAGCATTCTTCTGTAGCACCACATTTCGAAAGCTTCTATTCTCTTCTTGTCCAAACTAGTTATCGTCCATGTTTCACTTCCATACATGGCTACACTCCATATAAATACTTTCAGAAACGACTCCCTGACACTTAAATCTATACTCGATGTTAACAAATTTCTCTTCTTCAGAAACGCTTTCCTTGCCATTGCCAGTCTACATTTTATATCCTCTCTACTTCGACCATCATCAGTTATTTTACTCCCTAAATAGCAAAACTCCTTTACTACTTTAAGTGTCTCATTTCCTAATCTAATTCCCTCAGCATCACCCGACTTATTTCGACTACATTCCATTATCCTCGTTTTGCTTTTGTTGATGTTCATCTTATATCCTCCTTTCAAGACACTGTCCATTCCGTTCAACTGCTCTTCCAAGTCCTTTGCTGTCTCTGACAGAATTACAATGTCATCGGCAAACCTCAAAGTTTATATGTCTTCTCCATGGATTTTAATACCTACTCCGAATTTATCTTTTGTGGGTCATTCCATGTCAAGTCACCCAGGCCTTGACACCAACCATGTCAGATTTTAATGAAACTTGGTACAATTACTTCTTTTATCATCCTGAAAGCACCTGTAAAAAATTTTTTGCTCTATCTCTTATAATTTTTTTGCTCTATCTCTTATAATTTGTTTTTAATAAATTTTTAAAGTTTTTCGATTTGGCGTTTCAGCAGTCGGAAATCTTAACTTAAACGTGTCCTCACAACTAAAAAAATTTGTATATTAAAGAATACTCAAGATATCAGTATGAAATTTTGGAATAAGTTTGTGTATCATATCTAAATGTTTAAAAAAAATTACCATAAAGATATATTAAAATCTTCCAAATGAAAAAATATACAAGGGTTTTTTTTATTTTTTTTATTTATTTTTTTTTTAGCTAACTGATGTTTAGTTTTACAAAAACTGCAATATCTAGAGTCTCAGACCTGATAGAAAGCTCAAATTTGTTTTAAAATACTCTTAATTGTATAGGCTATTAGATAAAAGAAAAATTATGTTGGCTTTTTAACCTGTTTAATAGTTATCTAATTTTTAAAATAATATTAATTATATTTTAATAATAAAAAGTACCAAGTGACTTAGACACCGAAAATAAGTTTTTGTCTTCTTGGAGGAACAATGTACGCTTGGATTTTGTTTTGTTACTCCTGTGTTTTGAAGAAAAAATTATTACAGTGTTAAATAGTGCTTGGATAGTATTTTATTAAGTTTATTCGAACTTTCAGTAAGTACTGTTACTTTGTTTACAGAGATTCTTTTCCAATTTCCTATAAAAGTAACCAGAACAGTAATCAGACCAAAAGTGAAATCAGTATGTCAGATATTCAAACCTGTAGCGTACGGTTATTTAAAAAATCTGACTGTTTCCAAACAACCTACATACCTTCAAAAAAGTTAGAACCGGTATCTGAATTGAGTGAGGAAGAAAACGATTTGATCCACTTATGATCTGGAATTAATCTGTGTGAATTTAAGAATATATGTTCACACCACAGCTACTACTTTTTAAATGTTTTCAAAAAGTATCAAACAACATGTGTAGACCCACTAAAAAAACACAAAAAGCCCATCAAAAAATCGTTGAGAAGTGTAGGCTTGGATCTTTCTAAACAATTACTGACAAAAAATATTAGCATAAAACCCGGACAAAAGCTTTGCTCAACATGCCGTAACTTTTGCGAGGAAAAAGTAAGAGTTGAAGTCAATGAAAGTGAAACAGATGATGAAGTCATGGTTGAATTAGAATCATTGGAATCTAGAAATGAATCCCTCGTACAAACAAACATTGCTCTTGATAATATAGGTTTAACACCGATAAAGCTTCATGGCTTGTCAGAACAAAGTAAAGGGTCTTATTTTAAAAGGAAGGTAGTAGTATTGAAAAGACTGCAAAAAAGGCGGTTTCAAAAGCATTAAAATATGATGCACCAAGTTCTGATGATGACGAAGAAGATACAAGTGTGGTTGAGAAAGCAAAGGATTTTGATGTAATGATTTCTCTTATGAAAGAGAAGATTTAATCTGTTGGGAGGTCTAGAAAAATCCAGATCTGACTTGGCTTCAGATTCTTGGAGTCAAAATAAAGTGATGAAAGAATTTAATGTAAGTGAGTACATGGTACGACAAGCTAGAAAGCTAAAATCTGAAGAGAGTATTTTGGAAACTCCTGGTCCAAAAAAAGGTAAAACTCTTTCTGAAAATACAGTAAGACTTGTAACAGATTTTTATGAAAAGGATGAAAGTTCCAGAGTGCTACCTGGAACAAAAGACAAAGTCAGTGTTCAAAAAAATGTGTACATGCAAAAAAGACTCATTTTGTGTAACTTGAGAGAACTCTATTATTCTTTCAAATGGGAGAATTCCGAGGTAGAAGTAGGATTTTCAAAATTTTGTTTCTTGAGACCGAAATGGTGTATCCTTGCTGATGCTGCAGGCACACACACTGTATGTGTATGCAGTATCCACCAGAATGTTAAACTATTACTGGATGCTGTGAAAATTGAAGAATCTTATAAAGACCTAATTAAGATGCTTGTGTGCAACACGGAAAACCAAAACTGCATGCTACATCATTGCGGCAGCTGTCCTGCAAATACTGCACTAACTGAGTACTTAACTGAAAAACTAAGTGAAAGTTATGATTTAGGAGAAGAAATTGTAATCAGTCAGTGGGTTAACACAGACAGGGCAGAAATGATCAAACAGTCTATCAGTGTTGAAGACTACATTTCTTTATTGGTTAGGTCATTGGAAAAGCTCACCCCGCTCTCGTTTATAGCAAAATCCCAATCAGCAGCCTTTAAAAGATTGAAAGAAGACCCACCGCCCAAAACAGCAATTATTGTGATGGATTTCAGTGAAAATTATTCCTTTGTTATACAAAATGAGATCCAAAGTTACCACTGGAATAGAGGTGGTTGTACTCTACACCCAGTTGGAGTTTTTCTAAGAAATGAGAAAAACAATGTTTTTGTTTCCAACCACTGTTTTATTAGTGATGACCAAGAACATGACACTGGTTTTGTTAACTTTGTACAAAAAGAAATTACGAAGTGGCTGTCATTACATCATACTGACACAGACTCAGTTCACTGCTTTACAGATGGTTGTGCTGGGCAGTACAAAAATAGAAACAGTTTTAAAAATTTGACTGAACACTTGAGAGACTTTAATTTGAAGGCCCAACACTCTTCTTTTTGCAACAAGTCAACACTCTTCTTTTTGCAACAAGTCATGGGAAGTCAATTTGTGATGGCCTAGGAGGAACTATTAAAAGAATTTTAAGGAAAGCCAGTCTATAGCTTTCAGACGAAGAACAAATAATGACAGCAATCGAAGTGCACAAGTTTTGTGAAAAAAATATTGAAAACATTCATTTTCACTTTATTGACAAAAAAGAAGCTGATTTGCTACGGTTAAAACTAGAAAAACGTTTTTCAGCAACCCGAACCATTCCTGGAACAAGAAGTTTTCATAACTTCAAACCACTTCCAACAAACAACCTTGAAATTAGAAGGACTACAGATAGTGTAAAACCCTCCTTAGTCTTTTCTTTCCATTCTTCTTCTGATCGGGTTCGTGTTGAACCATTCATAAATAGCTGTGTGGCTGCAAATTATGATGGTAACTGGTACTTTGGACTGGTAAAAACAATATTCAATGATGAAGAAGATGCAGAAATTCTATTTCTACATCCTTCAGGACCAGCTGCATCATTTTATTGGTCTGAAAGAGAAGATTCTTGCATAGTGCCTTTGGAGCACATAGTCTGTGACCGAGCGAGGTGGCGCAGTGGTTAGACACTGGACTCGCATTCGGCAGGACGACGGTTCAATCCCACGTCCGGCCATCCTGATTTAGGTTTTCTGTGATTTCCCTAAATCACTCCAGGCAAATGCCGGGATGGTTCCTCTCAAAGGGCACGGCCAACTTCCTTCCCCATCCTTCTCTAATCCGATGAGACTGATGACCACGCTGTCTGGTCTCCTACCCCAAACAACCAACCAACTATAGTATGTTTAGTAGACGCACCTCAATCAAGCGGCACTGGAAGAATGTATTACTTCAAAAAAGACTGTATCAAAAGAACTGAAAGCTCTTTGATGAAGTGGAAAAACAGTTTGAGTCAGCATTAATGTTTATTAAAAAGACAAAATTACTCAAAAACTTCAATGTTTCAAGCAATCAGTTGGGTTATACGTAAGTGTCGTAAGTACACTATCTTTGTACATAATTCTAATGTAATCTACTATAATTAATAAACATGTTAAAAAGCCATCATTATTTTTGTTTTATCAAGTAGCCTATATGTTTAAGAGTAAATTAAAACAAATTTGAGCATTCTATCAGATCTGAGACTGTAGATATTGCAATTCTTATAAAACAAAACATCCGTTAAAAATACATACATTTTTTTTTTCATAGAAAATATTAATATGTTTTAATAGTATAATTTTTATCTTCAAATATGTATAATAAATAAACTTGCTGCAAAAATTCGTGATGTTATCTAAAAGAGTTTTTAAGATAAGCAATTTTAAAGTTTTGAATACAAATTAAATTTACCATTTCCGAAGGCTCGGAAAACGCAAAACATAAAAACTTTAAAAATTTATAAAAAAAACTACAAGAGATACAGCAAAAAAAATTTGCAGGTGTTGTCAGGATGGTATTAGAACCACTTTAGCCAAATTTCATGAAAATTTAAGTAGGTGGGTGTAAAATTTATTTTTTATTGGGTGATTTGATATGGAATGACCCTTGTTTCCTTTACTGCTTGCTCAATATAAAGATTGAATAATATCGGGGAGAGGCTAGCCCTGTCTCTCTTCCTTCCCAACCACTGCTTCCCTTTCATTTCCCTCGACTCTAATAACTGCCATATGGTTTCTGTACAAATTGTAAATAGCCTTTCGCTCCCTGTATTTTACCCTGCCACCTTCAGAATTTGAAAGAGAGTATTCCAGTTAACATTGTCAAAAGCTTTCTCTAAGTCTACAAATGCTAGAAACGTAGGTTTGCCTTTTCTTAATCTTTCTTCTAAGATAAGTCGTAAGGTCAGTATTGCCTCACGTGTTCCAACACTTCTACGGAATCCAAACTGATCTTCCCCGAGGTCCGCTTCTACCAGTTTTTCCATTCGTCTGTAAAGAATTCGTGTTAGTATTTTGCAGCCACGACTTATTAAACTGATAGTTCGGTAATTCTCACATCTGTCAACACCTGCTTTCTTTGGGATTGGAATTATTATATTCTTCTTGGAGTCTGAGGGTATTTCGCCTGTCTCATACATCTTGCTCACCAGATGGTACAGTTTTGTCATGACTGGCACTCCCAAGGCCATCAGTAGTTCTAATGGAATGATGTCTACTCCCGGGGCCTTGTTTCGACTCAGGTCGTTCAGTGCTCTGTCAAACTCTTCACGCAGTATCGTATCTCCCATTTCGTCTTCATCTACAGCCTCTTCCCTTTCCATAATATTGTCCTCAAGTACATCACCCTTGTATAAACCCTCTATATACTCCTTCCACCTTTCTGCCTTCCCTTCTTTGCTTAGAACTGGGTTTCCATCTGAGCTCTTGATGTTCATACAAGTGGTTCTCTTTTCTCCAAAGGTCTCTTTAATTTTCCTGTAGGCAGTATCTATCTTACCCCTAGTGAGAAAAGCCTCTACATCCTTACATTTGTCCTCTAGCCATCCCTGCTTAGCCATTTTGCACTTCCTGTCAATCTCATTTTTGAGACGTTTGTATTCCTTTTTGCCTGCTTCATTTACTGCATTTTTATATTTTCTCCTTTCATCAATTAAATTCAATATTTCTCCTGTTACGCAAGGATTTCTATTAGCCCTCGTCTTTTTACCTACTTGATCCTCTACTGCCTTCACTACTTTATCCCTCAAAGCTACCCATTCTTCTTCTACTGTATTTCTTTCCCCCATTCCTGTCAATTGTTTCCTTATGCTCTCCCTGAAACTCTCTACAACCTCTGGTTCTTTCAGTTTATCCAGGTCCCATCTCCTTAAAATCCCACCTTTTTGCAGTTTCTTCAGTTTCAATCTGCAGTTCATAACCAATAGATTGTGGTCAGAGACCACATCTGCCACTGGAAATGTCTTACAATTTAAAACCTGGTTCCTAAATCTCTGTCTTCCCATTATATAATCTATCTGATACCTTTTAGGGACAACATGGGGATAAATTAAATGAAAGAATCAAGTGATTACGTTTATCTGTGCTACAGCCCTGCAAACATATTTTTGTTAAGACTGAAGTATAAAAATCAATAATCTTGAACTTATCCATTTTACAGTGAAGTTGGTCAGTTTCTGTGAGGAAAATGTGAAAGATTTTATTCTTAAGGGGGAAAAAATAGTGTTGAATGAATTAACAAAGGGTGAGCTGGAAGTTAATAACAACAACTCACCCATGCTTCATAACATGAAGGTTCCACATTTTCATGAGCTCCTTTTCACCCTCATTCACATCTGTGAATTCATCAATCATCATCATTGTTTTAGTTTGTAGCCACTTAGGATCATGTTCTCCTTCTGAATCCACGTCCATCTCCTTTGGATAAATTGGCAGGCACGTTGTTGTATGGTGATATAACCTGAAAATATCAACAATGTTAAGTTCTCATCTTTCACAACATAACAAACCTCCCAAGGCAACTAGAGGAGAAAGGACAGAAAATCATCTGATTTTATCACTAACTCATCACAGTGGCTGATGATATCAAACATTTCTCTGCTCTGAAGACAGGGTAGAGATAGGTTTGATTTCATCACCAGTGTCACAGATTCTTCATGATATCACTATGACCAGTTACTGGCACATTCATATGATTTTCCCTCCTTTGTGCACTAACTGCTGTGGAAGGTATGTTAACTGAGAAGCCATCTTGTTCAAATTGCAGTGTCACCCTAACACATTAGTTTCACACAGTTCTGTCACAAGCAGCTTATGTGAAATTGAAATTCACTGTTGTTAACAAGTAAGCATAGTAAGCAATGATGATGTCTTTCTTATTCATTTACTTCAATGAAATGGTGGTAGGAGAGAAAGAAGTGGATGAAACAGTGCACAAAAATGATGGAAAATGACAATGAGGAAAGTAAGAAAAGAGGCACGATAGTATATGTCAGGATGACCAATGAAGGACAGGAAGTTGAGAATGTAAATGAATTCAAGGAGGTGTGGTAGGAATATTCTGTACAGTTACTAAATATCAATGGAAATATAGTAAATGAAAATGAGGAGCCTGGGAATGTACAGGACGTTGAGATGGACCTAATCTGTACAGAAGTATACGAAACACTAAGACTCACCTATTGTGACCAGTTATGTATGGCCGCTGACCATCGAATTCATTCTCATCAAGCTCCAGGAATTCTGAAAGGCTAGGTTTTGGTCGTTTTGGACGGCACACAAGAATGTTAGACACAGCAGTTCGGCGAACTGGGCCATTACGTGAAAATGCAAACCCAGGAGGTTGTGATATGAGGTCATGTGGACTTCCTGTATATGAGCCGTCATAACATTCATTTATGGCTACATCAATACGGGCACCTTGTGGAATTGGCTGTAAGAAATATCAAGATTTACACATCACTAATTTAAACAGGATCACTATTACATAAAATTTTGGATAACATTTACAATATTCAGTCTACTCTCAGTACTACCACTCAAATCATTCTGTATTTTACACACACACACACACACACACACACGCGCGCGCGCGCATTGGTGTGTCATATTTTGAGTTCGGAAAAGATTCCGTAATGCAAGTTCTCTACTCTATATTATTGTTTCGCTATTGCTCAGCACACATTTCTGATTGTTAGTTATCTGTCAATGGGAAAAAGGTAGCAATAGTGAATTAGACAATGTTATCCACGACTTGCTCTGTACAGCACTCTCACAAGTTGTCTTATAGATTCACCTAGAAGACACAATGTGAAATAATGAACTCTATACCTGTTCCAAAGAGAAAAAGACAGATGTGTGAACTTTAGCCAAGCTGACTAATAAAATCACAGTCCACCATTTATTATCATCATTCTTCTCTGATGTGGCAAGAGGTGCCAAATCTTTGTTTGTGAGAGGGGATAACTTTCCTGACCAGGAATTAGAAAATCACATTGGTCAGCTGAGAAGGACACTAACTGGTGAAATAAAATTTTATTTTATATACATCTATCTATCTCTAGTAGGGCAGAAGATACACTATGTGATCAAAAGTATCCGGACACCTGGCTGAAATTGGCTTACAAGTTCGTGACGCCCTCCATCAGTAATGCTGGAATCCAATATGGTGTTGGCCCACTCTTAGCCTTGATGACAGCTTCCACTTTCTTAGGCATATGTTCAATCAGGTACTGGAAGGTTTCTTGGGGAATGGCAGCCCATTCTCCATGGAGTGCTCCACTGAAGAGAGGTATCTATGTCTGTCAGTGACGCCTGGCACGAAGTCGGCGTTCCAAACCATCACAAAGGTGTTTTACAGGATTTAGGTCAGGACTCTGTGCAGGTCAGTCCATTACAGGGGTGTCATGTAACCTCTACGCCTCAGGCCACTCATTATGAGCAGGTGCTCGATCATGTTGAAAGATGCAGTCACCACCCCTGAACTGCTCTTGAACAGTTGGAAGCAAGAGGATGCTTGAGACACCAATGCAGGCCTGTGCTATGACAGTGCCACACAAAACAACAATGGGTACAAGCCCCCACAACTGCCTCCGAATTTTATTGTTGGCACTACACACCCTGGCAGATGACATTCACCGGGCATTCACTATACCCACACCCTGCCATCAGATCACCACATTGTCTACCGTGATTCATCACTCCACACGTTTTTCCACTCTTCAATCGTCCAATGCTTACGCTTCATACACCAAGCGAAGCGTGTTTGGGCATTTACCGGTGTGATGTGTGGCTTATGAGCAGCTGCTCGAGCATGAAACCCAAGTTTTCTCACCTTCTGCCTAACCGTCATAGTACTTGCAGTGGATCCCGATGCAGTTTGGAATTCCCACACAATGGTCTGGATAGAAGTCTGCCTATTACACATTACGACCCTCTACAACTGTCGGTGGTCTCTGTTAGTTAACAGACAAGGTTGGCCTGTATGCTTTTGAGCTGTATGTGTCCTTTCATGTTTCCACTTCACTATCACATCGGAAACAGTGGACCTAGGAATGTTTAGGAACGTGGACATCTCGCGTACAGACGTATGACACAAGTGACACCTAATCACTTAACCCCATTCGAAGTCCGTGAGTTCTGTGGAGCACCCTATTCTGCTCTCTCATGATGTCTAATGACTACTGGGGTCACTGATATAGAGAACCTGTCAGTAGGTGGCAGCACAATGCACCAAATATGAAAAACGTATGTTTTTGGGGGTGTCCGGATACTTTTGATCGCATAGTGTATGTGGGTTATGCCATTTATTTTGTATGGGATGCTGAACACAGGTAAAAGCATTGTTTGTGTGTGCCAGATAAAGCGGCGGACTCATGTAGTAATTTTGTTTTTATTACTTTTGTTAAATACACCATAAAGAGGAACAATTCATTATGGGATTGAGGTTTTAAGGCCCCTGTGATACCTGCTAAATATAAGACAAAATAAAGGTGTTAACTAATTTGAAAATTAATCACAATATAATAAAATTCTCTTATTTCTAATTCTGTTAAGTGTTTAAATATCCACAAGCTATCAGATGAGAACCCCTTAAGCCATTGTCAAGTGATGACTGTCATGTTATTGCTGCTCCCAGCCTCACATAGCTGTGTTACCACATATGGTGCCACAGGTGCCCACTCCACTATCCTAAAAGGTGATGTTTTTGTTTCATGTCCATCGCGCACCCTTTGACTATCCAATGGCCAGAACCTGAGCAGTGCTCAACTGCAAATTGCCGCCATTATTATGGGTGTTACCAGATGATTTTCATCTGTCTCTTTTCTTTTATTACATTATCCTGGAAAACATTTCTCCATTTAATGATAGATGTCTCATTGAATGTAATTCAATGCTTTTTATCCAAGGAATGTAGTTCTACTGCTGATCTCTCAGGATACTGTAGGCATGAACATCTTTTGTATTCTATACGGCACTGTTTAATAGTGTACACAAGCTATCCAACATAAAAACCATCCACACTGACTTAGTATTTATTTTATCCCATGAGTTACAAGGTCTGCATTATCTTTCACAGGACTCATGAGATGTCAAGTTTTGCTGGAGATTGGTAGACTGTATCTATTTCCACACTTCCTCAGGAGCTGACTAATTCTTCCTGTCACTTAGTTACAGAATGTCAAAAACGTTATCTTCTTCACTTCTCCCTCGGGGGCCTTCTGTTTGCGTGTCTTTAGTAAAATGACTTGGAAAAGTTGTCATGTTTTGTTGCTGTTTTCCTAAGTGCCTGGCTGATATCAAGGAATGGCAATGCATTACTGATTTCTATCCCCATCGTGAACTTATGTAGTAATGGATGTCGCTGATGTGCTCCAAGACCTCTCCCAGCTTTTCAAGTCCATGCGGCCAGACAATGAACGTGTTTATGTAATGATAAGAGCCACTAGGCTTTGCAGGAGCCATGTCCAAAGCCATATTCACAAAGTTCTGTGAAAAACAGGTTGGTTAAAACTAGAGCTAATGGGCTTCCCATCATGATGCCATCATACACAAAATGATGTCATGCTGGTGATTATGTGAGTACACAACAGTCACTGATGCCTTGAAATGTAAAATACGAGTGGATGATTATCAAAATGATGTTACTTCAGTTTCTTACTGCGTAAAAGTAAAATCTCTGTGAGGTATGAGGAAAATCGAGATCTCATTTACATTACATACACTTGCACATCATTATTTGGTTTCCCTGAGGCGTGAGAAGAGAAACAGAGCTATCCAGAAGTGAGGCTATCTCATTCACAGCTGCTAACTGTCGCCGAATTTTATTAGGAGACGAAAATAGTTAACTAGATTTACTGCCAAACAATATAATCACAGCAATATTGGTGTCACTAACTATGCCTCTGTAGAGGCAAAGATAAATGCTACAGAGCCAAGTGGGACATTGTAGTAAGGGAAGATGACACCTAAAATGACCAATTAACTTCAGACTCAGTAGGTTTAGAACAACATTTTTTTTTTTTTTTGGTTTCGAAGTGAAGAAGTACACCAAAAGGTTTAGGAGTAATGGCAAATTTTTCATCAACAAATCTGAGCACTGTCTTTGCATAGGCAGACTGTTTTAAGGCATTTTATGAATAGTTTTCATGTGACATTTCATCATAAACAGTGGACTCTTATTAGTATGTCCCTCATTACCCTGTCTTCCAGCACAGTACATCCATTTTTGGAAGTCCCAGTCCCAACTGCAGTAAATGCATGTTAAAATGACTTGATTATATGTTCTCCCTACCTGCTTAGCATGTTCAAATGTGGCAGTATTGGTACTGTTTGGCCGCTGCAACTTCTGCCACTGACAGTTCTGGGAATTGTGGTAGCAGAATATATGTGTGTCCTTAGGGGTGAGGAAACTTGTGGGAGATAGTGTTGTTTGAAGTCTGCAACTTTTTGTCATAAAATAGTTTGCTGTCATAAAAATGATTTGTGGAACTAGCTCCTATGATTTCTAACCTCTTCTGACAAGTATCAATTGGAGGTAGGAGCACAATTGTAGCATCCACACAATAAGCCAAATATTTATTGGTGTGTAACTCAGTCGCTGTTGTTCTTAGTTCATATTTAGCATCTGACTGACACTCAGTCTGTGATTTTTTTGTGTCTAATGGTGAACCGATACATCATGGACAAAAAGACAGTGAGACAGTTAACAAACAAACTAAAGTAGAAAATTATTCAGGAAATGGACAATAATTCACACAGGAAGCATGTTGATAGCACAGGCATACATCAAGCCTCCGTCAACATTGAATACAATAGTGAGCAAACAAAAAATACGTGAAGCAGTACATTACGAAGGAGGAAATGGCAAACAAAAATGAGTGCACAACAGTCAGTTCCCGGAACTGGAACACATTCTATTAAAGGGGATAAAACGAGCTTCTGCTTTGAATATTTCAAAGCATCCAACGGTTGGATGCTTTGAATATTTCAAAGAATCCAACGGTTGGATCGAAAGGTTCAAGAATCAACATAATTATAATTTTATGTATAAATGTGAATGAGAAATTTGGGCAGAAGTGTAAACATTGACACCATTCAGTCATGGAAAAATACTCTTCCATCTATCATACATGGATGAGCAGTGTGACTGCATAACAAAGATCAGATCTAGAACAGAACTGGCCAGGATGCAATTTGTTAGCATGAAAAAACTTTTCATAAGATTGGATAATAGTTGGCAACAGAGAATGTGAATGATTCATTGCTATGTGTTCTCCATTTATCTCTATGGGTGTGAAAGCTGGACCATTAACTAATATCTAGAGAAAAGAACTGATGTTTTTGAAATGTATCCGTATCTCCGTCTCTTACACATACTTTGGGTGCTGAAAATTTCAAATGAAGAAGTCCTTCGTCAGATAAAAAAATCAAAAAGAACTACTGTTCCCAATAAAACTTAATATCTAGGACACATAAAATGAAGCAAAAGTTACCAATTACAACTCATTGTTGAAGGGAAAATACAAGGTAAAAGATCCGTTGGAATATGAAAGAACTCATGACTGAAGTACATTCGGAGATGGTACAATTGCACAAAGGTAGAATCCCGATGTTTTTAACGCACACGAAATGGACTATTTTATTACTTTCTGCCTGACAGATCTCTTGGGGATGGCCGACTGTATGGCAGTCACATAATGGCATATTTTTTTAAAAAAATCTCCTCGAGTTCACAGGAGAGAATTTGCCACTGTAGAAAATTTCGTAAAGAGAGGTTAACTGTCTGATAATGTTGTAATGCAAGTGGAACAGTAAAGTTGGTGCCACTAATAATTGAAAAGTGGAGAAACAATGGAAAATCGAAAATCCAGGAAGGAGTATTCACAATATTATAACAAGGATATTGTTACTCACCATATAGCAGAGATGTTGAGTGACAGACAGGCACAACAAAAAGACTACTAAATGAAGCATGTAAGCTTCTGGCCAGAAGGCCTTCTTCCAAAGTATACAAAGCGCAAGCACGCACGCACACACACATTTTCATAATACTGAAAAGGTGGACAGATAATTTTAAATGTGCACACATTTCCATGTAAATATATGTCTAATAAGAAAGCACAAGTAACAACAACCGTGCCTGGGATGCAAGATCAGGTGGTACAAATAGGAAAATTATCCTGTTTATTGACCAGTATGCAGAACTTCCCCAAGATATGCTCCATCTACATATTATAAATTCCTCTCAATTGTACAAGCCACCTTCAGCCACTTAACCAAGGCACTATAAAATACCTAGAATAAAAATATAGGAAGATTCTTG
This sequence comes from Schistocerca nitens, assembly GCF_023898315.1. NCBI lineage: Eukaryota > Metazoa > Arthropoda > Insecta > Orthoptera > Acrididae > Schistocerca > Schistocerca nitens. The sequence continues at coordinate 212,804,782 of NC_064617.1, forward strand.
CACAGAAGGGGCAGGCCTGTCTTCACACTACAATGAGAAAGGTAACCATCTTAGACACTTCGCATTTCTTAAGAAGTGCTGAGCCACTCCCAATGAAAATGTTGAAAAAAAAAAATTAAACGCAAATATTAAAGAGATTTAATATGGACGAGAACTCAATCTGAAATATTATATTGAGTGTGATACTGCCTGCACAGGCGGCATAAATTTTTCTCATTTGTATGATTATTATGATGTAAAACGTTACTTTCAATATTTGAGTGCAAAGATTACTGATTATGTACAATATAATCTATGTAAGTTTAATGTGAAGAAGAACATCATTCAGTTGTTCTACTATGTATTTTTTTTCTCTTGTCTGATGTGGTAGAGGTGGGACATGCTTGTTAATTGCTGACGAATATAAGCTCATTTGTGATATTAATTCAATAATATAATAGTTTAAAGTTATTGTTCACCTTTATTTGTAGAAGGTGAGCCCTGTGTCATGTCCGTTTCCTTTTAAAAGGAGTATTCTGAGTAATTTTCAGCTCAACAGTTGCAGCTGCCACTGCAGCAACACACGCCATTACGTGACATTTTTAAATCACGAAATTAGCAGAAGCAAAGGCTCACCCGCTCAAAACATAAGAAATATTTTCTCCATAGCCGCCTGATGCAGTGGAAGGAAACATAGTTTTAAGATTTTTATTTTCAGTTACTCGCCGAGATCCAGAGCCATGACTCCGACTTCAATTATTTGTTAACGGCGGTAAGAACAATTCTCTCACATGTGTGGGCAGTTGCAAATTACAATAAAGAACTCATACTTGTTAAAAAATTAGACGAGGAAAATACAAAAATATTATTTCAGTTTTCAATTTAAATGCAATGTGTTTCTAGACTGGCTCACATTAAAGTAACTTTAACGTGAACAAAAAGTTTGTTCATATTAATCTTTATTAATTAACCAGTTATTAAAAGCATAAACTCAAAAGTATAAATAAAATCTCAAAAATAATTTCAATTCAAATCCAAATCACAATCATTAAAAAGTCTCGTGCCCACACATTTTCTTTTACTGCGAGAGTGTCTGGGATTCTATGTATTGACCACAATCTCTAACAGTGTCAAGAACACTGGCTTTCATTGAAAGTGGGTACATACAGTAGACAACACACCGGAAAAAGAAGGAATTGCATTTGAACCATGGCAGCAAATTAATGGGGCCAGCTGAAAACAAAGTCTACCTTAGCTTCGATCCATATGTTGAAGGCGTCGAAAGTGTTGCAATCTGACAGTCCATGACAATTGAGGAAATCTTTCAGGAACAGATAGCAGAGAAACAAGAAGTGAAGACTAGGATGAATCAAAATCTTTGCCAGTTTCTAAATATCAAAAGCTATTGAAACAATTGATACAGTTAAGTGTTACAAGTTAAAATTTGAGGTTTGACATATTAACTAAAATGGACAACATAATATTAAAATTAGGATAAAAGAAACAGCTAACTATTGTTAGGTTTTTCAAACCTCTGAGGAGACAGGACTACATACTGAAACTTATTATACTAGAGTGCAGTTAGGCTAAGATGTACAATATACGGATGACAACCACTATTCAATTACCAGGTGCAATTCCATGAACGTGTTCTGGAAAAGCCACATTTTGCATTATGATTTATTGAGACAACATGTCACGAAGTATGGTGTTAATAGACTAGTTTCACCACAAATATTTAATTCAGGATTTTCACTGCCAAAAAAATTGAATTGTTACCAAATAGAGAATTTTTCAGTAGAACATTCTCTCACTTACAACACTCAGAATCTGTGGACCCTTCAAAAATGTGCTAATGAGATACCACTGCATACACAGTTATCATCATCATCTTGGACAGTTTCCAGCCACTGGCTGGGTCTGTCGGGAATACAAGCCTCTCCATCGTGTTCTGTCTTTCCACCATTCCCCCTCTTCCACCTTCGTCCAGTTCTCTCCTCTTCTCGTCACACATTCCTTCACTCCCTTCACCCATCTATCTCTTGGTTTTCCTCTGGGCCTCTTCCCCTCCAGTTGCAGATCAAACATCCTCTTTGGAATTCTTCCCTCATCCATTCTCTTCATGTGTCCATACCACTGCAGTCTTGATTTTTCTATCCTGTCCTGTACTGGTTCCTCCTTTAGTCTTTCCCTCACATACACATTTCGCAATCTGTCTTGTCTTGTTACACTCAACCTGCTCCTCTGGAACTTCATTTCACTAGCCTGTATTCTACTTTTGTCGCTTTTGTGCATTACCCATGTCTCACTTCCATATGTCAATATGGGGACAAAGTAGGTTCGGTATATAATTCCCTTGGATTTCTGTGGCACCTCCTTGCTCCAAATAAGCCCCCTAATGCATTTGTAGAACTGCCCTGCTTTTCTGCACCTTTCATTTATTTCCATTGTGTTTCCCCCCTTACTTTCAATCATGCTTCCCAGGTACTTGAAGTTCTCTACCACTTGTAGTTTTTCCCCTCCACAAGTTATATCCACATTTGGCCTACTCTTCTTCCTTGTTGTGACAATTATTTCACTTTTCTTTGCAGAGAAATGCATTCCATATTGTGCTGCCGTTGCCTCCCATACATCTAACTGCTCTTGCACCACCTCCTCGCAATTTCCCCATAACATCAGGTCATCGGCAAAAAGCACTGCTTTCATTTTATGATCTCCAATTGCATCTGATACTTGCTGTAGGATTTCATCCATAACAATAATAAACAATAAAGGCGAAAGTGCACTTCCCTGCCGCAGCCCATTTTCCAGCTTGAACCATGCAGTACGTTCCCTCCCCACTTTCACACAACTCTCACTTCCCTCATACATTTTTCTGACTTTTCGTGTTATCTCTTCATCTATCCCTTTTGTGTTCAGCACATCCCAGAGCTTGTCCCTACAGATACTGTCATACGCCTTCTCAATATCTAAAAAGGCCATGATTAAGTCCTTCCCGTACTCCTAGTGCCTTTCCTGCAGTTGCCTTACCGCAAATATGAGGTCCGTTGTTGATCTTCCCGGTCTGAAACCGTACTGCTCCTCTTGCAGTCTACTTTCAATACTGCTTCTTATTCTCTTCTCCAGGATCTTTTCATAGATTTTTCCACAGTGGCATAGCAGGGTGATTCCTCTGTAGTTCTCACATCTCCTTTTATCCCCTTTCTTGAAGATCGGGACTATAATTCCTTTCTTCCAATCCTCAGGAATTCTGTTCTCCTTCCACACCACCCTCAGCACTCTGTATAGCCACTGGGTTCCTACTTCTCCTGCTGCTCGTATCATATCCACTGTTACTTCGTCCCAACCTGGTGCCTTGCCCCCTTTCATCCTCTTTATGGCTTCTTCCACTTCATTCCAAGTTAGATCATCAATTTCCCCACTATTATAATCGTCTGCTGCCTTAGGCTCTCCATCGCTGTTAGTTACCCGCTTGGCGGCATTCAACAGATCTTCAAAGTACTCCTTCCAAATCTTTTTGAGCTCATGCATTTCCTCCACAACTCTTCCATTATTATCTATGATCCTCAGGCACTCGCTTCTGTCGTTCCTCTTATTTCTTACCATGGTGTAAAGTACTTTTTTGTTCCCTTCACTGTCCTCTTCTAACATTCTTGTCCATTTTTCCATCCACTTCTTCTTCTCCGCCCTTACTATGGTCTGTGCCGCTTTCTTGCTTTCCTTATATTTTACCCTAGCTTCCTCTGTTCGGGTCTGGAACCATTCCCTGAAGGCTTTGTTCTTTCGAAGTACTGCCTCTTTACATATGTTGTTCCACCATGGGGTTTCCTTATTTCTCCTCTTTGTGCTAGTTCTTCCGCACACAGTCTCAGCTGCCTCAACTAGAGCCCTCTTAAAATCTCCCCATTCTTCTTCCACTGTTCTCTGATCTTCCTTTGGCAGCTTCTTCCTGATCAGTGTCTGGTACTGGGTCCTCCGTTCATCCTCTTTCAGCATCCATGTCTTCAACCTTTTCTCCTGTATATCTGTTGCCCTCCTATCTTTTTTCTCTCTCAGGGTGGCTACCAACAGCCAATGGTCACTGTCTAAGGCCTCAGATGGAATGACCTTAACATCTGTGAGGCTGCTCATCATCTGCCTATCCACTAGTACATAGTCTACTACTGAAGTTTGGGACCAGTCTCCACTGTACCAAGTTATTTTGTGGCTACTTCTCTTCTTGTACCAGGAATTTGCGATCACCAGCCCATTCCTCTTGCAGAATTCCAGCAACAATTTTCCTTCTCTATTTCGGTTCCCCCAGCCCTCTGGTCCCATTATCTCCTCGAATCCTTTCCTGTCTGTGCCAACATGTGCATTGAGGTCCCCTATTATAATCTGATTACCTCCATTTAGCTGCAGAAATAAAACGAATTCTTGGAATGTTAAACATGTCTTCCACTACAGGAAATAGCTGAAGTAGTTACCATTACTTCTCGTTGGAATGTTCCCCTTTCTTCTACACATATTTTACACTTCTGTAATTTAGTAAAAATTTCAGTGAAATTTTGAGGAGAAAGACAAGCTTAATAAAATTTATATCACAAACACACACATAAAGCAAATAAACTAACATATAGTAACAACAGGCACCACAGAAGTTGTGAAAAAACTACTCACAACATATGTAAATGTGAAACGTGAGTGACACAGCTTCAGGTGCTTGAGCAAGGCATAGAGTACAACACAATCAAGAGAGCACCAAGGACACGTTAGATCTTCACATGCTTCTGTTTGTTGTCGGCTATTGTTGTTGTACAAAAACTGGTATACAATCTGCAGACGAGGTTCCTTCTTGATTGGTGCAACAACCTTTGTACTGTTGTTACAACGTTCTGGAAAAGCAAACACAGCAACGATTACATACCAGCTACCACAGGACATTAAAAGTACAAACTGCATAGGAACAAAACGTTACATGTACTCTTACTAGTAAGATAAGAAAGTAACACAAAAAGATAAATTGTAATGGCAACACTAAAGTAAAAACCAATTCTCTAATCTTGTCTGATGTATTTCCTGGGAACTCTCAATGCTACCATCCAAATAAATAAATAAATAAATAAATCTATATAGAACAAAATAATTTCTTAATGGCATAGCAATACATCATTCGATTTCTAAACGCATACCTTTTTTTCCCAAGTGATTGACAGAACTGGATGTTGTGAAAAATACACCACATTAAAGGTGAAAATGTCATATGTGTAGTTTGGTCTCCTGAATTTCCTACCTATTAGTATGATTATCTTCAACAGATCACTTCAGTTCAATGCTTACATTGATTAAGCAATTTATTTAAGTCTCACTACGTAACTTTATTTGGTCTAAGAATATTAACACAGACGTTTAATTTGATTGAAGTTTGTAGTAAAATCAAAATTCTTTAGTTCTCATATCTTTACAATGTCATCTGTCAACAACTTACTCAGAAAATAATCACTCAATATCACTTGATTAAAGCAGTATTTGCTGGGAAACTATGAAAACCATTTTTTGCTTTAAAAACACTTTCTGATAACCATTTTCTTTAACATCTCATTTTCATTGTGAGAGGGGAAGAATGTTTACAAGGACCTTCATTTTTGGTTGTGGGGTTCTCGGTTGTATGCAAACCAAACTCAACTGGTTCACTTTTGGTTGTTAATGAAATGTATTGATTTTTTCAATTAACAACATTCTTATCGAGTTAGTCCTGTACCTCTCTCATTGTGTCCTCAATGTACAACTCAATTATCAGTGGTGACAATGAGCAATTCTGACTTACACCTTTCCGGATTCTGACCTCACCTCATGTATCGCACAACAATATCCGACTGTGGATCCACCTTCATGCAAACCACTTTTGTTATTTATTTATTCCCAAACTAGTTTCAGCAACAATATCACAATCATCAGCAGGTTCTTTGATTCTAAAACATGCAAAAATAGCATACTTGTAAACACTGCTTCTTGAGTGCCTCTACTTCTCCAAAAATCAAGGTGATCCTCTCCTAAACAGGCTTCAACTAACCTTTTCATTCTTCACTGCAGTACTCTCACGAGTACTTTCGATATATATGATATTAGAATTACTTTGTGCTGATTTTCACACATTTCCATAGCTAAAGAATTAGATTATTTTAAGTATCTTTATGGAACATTTCCGTACTCATGAATTTCACTCATAGATTTGTATAGTTTTTGCTTTGCCCTTTGGCCTACTGCCTATGGGTTCTGCTGGTATTTCATCTACACATGGACATTTCTTTCTTCCAGGTTTGCACAATTTTTTTCCCCCCACCGAATGATAAGAACTGAAGCTCCCCAACCATCTTGCAATTTATCTTCATTTGCAATTGGCATAATTTCTTCTGGGGAACTATATACCTTCTCCAATCCGTATTTTCTTCTTCCATTGCCCAATTAACTTTTTCCACCTGTACAGTCCCATATCAAATTTATCCCATGCTACACCGGTCAAAGCAGTCACATCATATGCCGACAATTTCAGTACAGCATTTTATGTGGGCATGACCATGAACTAGCTGTCCACCCAAACAAACTGCCAAACTGTGGCCAAGAGCAGAGTTAACTATTCAGAGGCACAACACTCTGCTGAGCACACATGCTCAATTTCAGAAGCTATTTCTCAATTCATGTCATCTGGGTCACCCTCCAACACCACCTAATTTGAGTAACTTTGATCGGAATTGTCCTTCAACGCATTCTTCAGTCCAATAATCCTGACCTCAATCGACTGAAAATAGAATACAACATATGTACAATTACATTAAGTGTAGTTGGAGTCCTAGTTTTAATTCTACTACATAAATAAATGGGTAACATCCATTATTATAATAAATATGAAAGTGAAGAAAATTCCCTAAATTTTATAATATAAAGTCTGATTTAGTTTTCTAAGTAACGCATACAAATAAATGCTGTGTAATACCTGGTCTGTTCTCCTTATTGCTATTTGAATCAAGGCACTGATCATGAGGACGAATTGGCTTAGGTCTATCCACTAATCCATTACTTGGCTCTGTTGTCCAGTTGAGTCTGAACTTTAACGTAGGACCCTTGCTGAATACTTGGAAGGGTACAGTGTCCTGGTAACAAGTAAACAGAAAAATTCCTTTACTATTATCAATTTTAACAGCTGTAGCAGCAGCAGCAGCATCAGTAGCAAAAGTAACAGTGACATAAATAGTAATCACAGTTAAAAAAATCCACTCTGAAATTCGTGCTAATGAGAGTGCTTTTAAGACTAAATATTACACTAACTTAGGGTGTCCAGAAATTCAGGCCAATTTTTCGCTTTTCCAGGACAGTATTGTGCTTAATCCTTAACCAATTTTTATTGATTTTATGACAAAATCCACAAATTTTGTCACTATATAAGAATACAATGAGGCTGTACTGTGAAAAGAACATTGTTTATTTTAACCAAGAAAGAAACATGTAATTTGAATTAAAACAATTACAGGAAAAACTTACACTTTTTACAAACAGATCTAAGAATAAAATCAAATACAATTTGAGCAAAATTATTTTGTAAAGAATTGGAATAGACTAGTCTGAGAAGGGTACGCATGTGAACATTAAATGTAGTCTCAAGTTGGTAGTTTTTACTTACAGAATTACTTCTTCAAGCTGAGTAACTTCTTTTTCAGCATTTTCCATGAATTTTGTTTTCATATTACTTGGTACTCTTAGCCTTTCCACACTCGCTTTCTCCTTTCTCTCATTTTCTTTTGAGGACTTCTCAGTTGCCCTTTTCTCTATTACTGTTTCACTGCACCTACCAAGTGCATTTCTGAAGATATGTATAAACTGCTTTGTGATAGTTACAAATACAACACCTCTGTCACCTTGACTGCAACATGAACAGCACAGACGACTGTGAGAGAGGCTTCAGTCAAAATTTTGACCAGACTACAATTGTCAGAGAAATCTCTTTCAAGGCTCGCACTGCCATGGAAGAGATTGCAAGCAACCTCAATAAATCTCTTCACATTTTCACATCCACTCTTGACTCCAATGATCATCATCCAGAACTGATTGATGTGAACAAGAATTCCATCAAATTCTTCAAGGATTTCCTTTACTGACACGATTTCCACTACATTTCGGAACTCACTGGAAATTGCATCAGCCTCATGACCATCAAAGCAATTCAAGGTAGTGAGATGTGTCAATGCTATGCCTATCTATCTTTTCTCATGATCAGTTTAATTATCACTTTTGGGTTTAAACATGGAAAGCCCTTTGTAAAGGAATATACCAGCAGCAATTTATCCAAAATTTTGGATATCATACTCTTCATAAATGTAAGATACTAATTCCGGAATTGGTCCAATATGTCACATTGACCCAGAGCTTTTTTGGTTCTGTACCTGATGATGAGTTTTGTAGGATCCCCCTAAATGGGTCAGGTGTGCACTACGCATCAGAGGCTGCCACTCAGCTAGTTGACTCTGTGTGAGGTGCACCCAAGGGTTCTTTAGATTAAGCGACTCTCCATCCAATAAAGGTAACGATAGCTATTGGAAAACCAGAAGTATCAGTGTAAGATCGAAAGAATTATCTCCCACAGGAGAGAGTATTAGAATCCTAATTGTTAATATCCACAGCTTTCACAAGCAAGTGCCAGAGTTTGAAGCACTACTGAAAAGCAGTGAAGCTCACATAATACTAGGTACAGAAAGCATATTGAAAGGACAGGCAAATGGATGTGGTGTGTTTGCCGCAGTAGACCAGAAACTCAAATGCACCAAGATAGAAACAGATGCTGCATGTGAGATTGTTTGGGCAAGACTCGGTATCAGGGGAGGACATAAAATGATAATTGGATCCCTCTATCACCCACCAGACTCATCTACAGATGTAACTGGAAGCTTAAGAGAAAACCTCAGTTCACTCTGACTGGGAAACCTAGGTCCTACTATAATCATTGGTGTAGACTTAAATCATCCCACAATCAATTGGAAAAATTACAGTTTTATTGGGGTAGGTGTGATAAGACATCCTGTGAACAATTACTAAATGCCTTCTCTAAAAACTATATTTAACAGATAGTTTGGAACCCACTCATGATGGACAAATATTGGATCTAATGGCAACAAATAGACCTGACCTGTTTGAGGATGTCCACACTGAAACTGGTATCAGTCAGCATGATGCAGTTGTGGCAACAATAATTACCAAAGTACAAAAGACAACTAAGACAAGAAGCAAGATATATATGTGTGAAGTAAACTAGATAAAAAATCAATAGTTGCATACCTCAACAAGGAACTTGAAGCTTTCAACACACAGCAAGAGCATGTAGAGGAACTATGGCTAAAGTTTAAAAGAATAGTTGACCACGCAATGGATAGATATGTACCCAGTAGAGGGTGTATATGCAGAAAAGAAAGAAAAAAACTGTGGGATTTTGTACAGATTTGCCAGTTAAAAATACATTTTTTACCGGGTGAAAATATACTTTTTGCAGGATGAAAGTATATTTTTTGTGATAAGTGGCAATATACTTTCCCTCAGAGCTGTAAAATTTCAATTCTTTGAATGGTAGTAAAGGTTTTATACACTGGCATAGAATTTCCTGGCACTTTAGGAAATGAAACACAGAAAAATAAGGATTTGGGGAAGATCTTTGACGTGGAGCAAAATGTACACTGCATATTTTCCTATTACAAAAGTATAAATACAAATTCCACCAAATACAGTACGGTATCCTCCGAAGCACTGAAATTGAGATTGTCAACTAGTCATAGCTTATGCCACGCGATCTCAACAGCCAATGACAACAGATATTCAGAGCACACGACACGCAATATAGTCAGCCAAGCACCATCACAATTAAGTATCCCAAACACAGAAATAAGAAAATTTGGTGGTTTAATTTAATATATATACAGTATAGTTACAAGAAAAGCTAAGCTTTCACGTATGATATTGGCTGCAAAAAAAGTTTTGCTGTGTCTCTGTGTCACAGAGATACAGAATGAACTGGACTGGCAGACATAAACTATCCAGAGAAAGTCTACTGACAAAATTTCAAGAACTGGCTTTAAATGATGACTGTAGGAATATACCACAAGCCCTTATGTATCACTCTCATAGGGATCATGAGGATAAGATTAGAATAATTACCGCACACACAGAGGCATTCAAACAATCACTCTTCCTGCGCTCCATATGTGAATGGAACGGGAAGAAACCCTAATAACAATGGGACGAGTTCAGATGAAGGTGTAAATGTAGAAATGCGACAGGGACAGTTGGTGGCAAGCGGAAGGCAACTGAGACTCTTCCCTCCCCCTCCCAATTCTGAACACCTGCCCAACCACCACTGAGCATAATGTTGGGACGGCAATGTTGGACCGGCGGGGGCTGAACTCTGGACCGGTAGGTATATAAATATCACCAGCACACAGAAGACACATCATTCCATCAGCACCACTTGATGGTGGAATGGTTTTTCACCAAAGTAGCATGGTCTGTCACTAATTAGATCTAGCAGTAAACCTGAGAATTTCAGAAGCAAACATTTTCGGTTGTTATTTTCCCATCCCTTGTCTTCCCCTCTACTTCTTGCTACCAATGCATAGTATCTCCACATAATATTGTTATATTTTAAAGTTTCTTCATAGAGTGACTACCTCAACTTAAACTCTTAAATCTTTTTTTTTATCAAAATGTGATGTTACTTGCACAGCTTGGATAAATTATATCTCTTACATGATATATAACGATCCATGTAGAGCCTTCCTCAAGAACAAGGTACACAATCATCTTTATGTCCATTTTAATACATAACAATTTAGATTTCCCTATGCTGGTTTCTCTCTCTCTCTCTCTCTCTCTCTCTCTCTCTCTCTCTCTCTCTCTCTCTCTCTCTCCCCCTCCCCTCTCTCTCTCTCTCTCCCCCTCCCCTCTCTCTCTCTCTCTCCCCCTCCCCTCTCTCTCTCTCTCTCCCCCTCCCCTCTCTCTCTCTCTCTCTCTCCCCCCCTCTCCCCCCCCCGCCCTCTCTCTCTCTCATATATATGCATACCTATTAAACTTGCTAACCAACATTAGTACTCTGATAGTGCTTGCTTGAAATAAGATTCTGATTACATACTTCAATACTAACTCTATATACGAGGTGCATTCAAGTTCTAAGGGCTCCGATTTTTTTTCTAATTAATTACTCACCCGAAATCGATGAAACTGGCGTTACTTCTCGACGTAATCGCCCTGCAGACGTACACATTTTTCACAACGCTGACGCCATGATTCCATGGCAGCGGCGAAGGCTTCTTTAGGAGCCTGTTTTGACCACTGGAAAATCGCTGAGGCAATAGCAGCACGGCTGGTGAATGTGCGGCCACGGAGAGTGTCTTTCATTGTTGGAAAAAGCCAAAAGTCACTAGGAGCCAGGTCAGGTGAGTAGGGAGCATGAGGAATCACTTCAAAGTTGTTATCACGAAGAAACTGTTGCGTAATGTTAGCTCAATGTGCGGGTGCGTTGTCTTGGTGAAACAGCACACGCGCAGCCCTTCCCGGACGTTTTTGTTGTAGTGCAGGAAGGAATTTGTTCTTCAAAACATTTTCGTAGGATGCACCTGTTACCGTAGTGCCCTTTGGAACGGAATGGGTAAGGATTACGCCCTCACTGTCCCAGAACATGGACACCATCATTTTTTCAGCACTGGCGGTTACCCGAAATATTTTTGGTGGCGGTGAATCTGTGTGCTTCCATTGAGATGACTGGCGCTTTGTTTCTGGATTGAAAAATGGCATCCACGTCTCATCCATTGTCACAACCGACGAAAAGAAAGTCCCATTCACGCCGTCGTTGCGCGTCAACATTGCTTGGCAACATGCCACATGGGCAGCCATGTGGTCGTCCGTCAGCATTCATGGCACCCACCTGGATGACACTTTTGGCATTTTCAGGTCGTCATGCAGGATTGTGTGCACAGAACCCACAGAAATGCCAACTCTGGAGGCGATCTGTTCAACAGTCATTCGGCGATCCCCCAAAACAATTCTCTCCACTTTCTCGATCATGTCGTCAGACCGGCTTGTGCGAGCCCGAGGTTGTTTCGGTTTGTTGTCACACGATGTTCTGCCTTCATTAAACTGTCGCACCCACGAACACACTTTCAACACATCCATAACTCCATCACCACATGTCTCCAACTGTCGATGAATTTCAATTGGTTTCACACCACACAAATTCAGAAAACGAATGATTGCACGCTGTTCACGTAAGGAAAACGCCGCCATTTTAAGTATTTAAGACAGTTCTCATTCTCGCCGCTTGCGGTAAAATTCCATCTGCTGTACGGTGCTGCCATCTCTGGGACGTATTGACAATGAACGCGGCCTCATTTTAAAACAATGCGCATGTTTCTATCTCTTTCCAGTCCGGAGAAAAAAAAACGGAGGCCTTAGAACTTGAATGCACCTCGTATAAACAGGGTGCTTTTTTTTTTTAAGGGTGCATAATCAAAGAGACGAAAAGGTGTTTATTTTGCATTCTGCTTTCCATTTATATGAACTATACTGAAGGACTCTGAACTCCTTCACTGCATTTATTCATGAGGTGTCTCCTAGATCCAGCTCAATCTGATTCAAAATAGCATTATAACACTGCATCAGATATTTCTTACTAGACATAACCCCCCTTGCCACAAAAAGTTTAAGTAACAGTGTTTAGTCATTTTCTAAATTTTTTTATCTTCAACGAAGAATTTTAGCCGACTGTCCCTTCACTTAAAGTGGCAAGGAATTGTGCCTTTTGTTGTACTTTATTAAAAGAGGGTGAGGAAATGAAATTCATATGCATTATGCCATATTATGCTTTCTCTTTTTTGATACATTTATTTACTTTGAAAAGCCACATTTGTTTTGTCAGATTATACTCACCTCTTTTACATCTCCAATTGCCTCCCAGGAGGAATGCTTCTTAGGTGACTGCCTTACACTAGCTTGAACTTCCTGTAGTATAAGTTCATAGTCACCATCTGTGAGAAGACAGCGGTTATGTTTGTCATAAACTACTAGCTCAGCTCCATACAGTTTGACTTCTTCTGGTTGATTTTGGCCTTGAGCTTTGGCTGGACCAGAAGATTTGCGTCGTTTCTGTGCAGGTTCCACTAAAGAAAAATAAAAAAAATGTAGGTTTTAAAACAACACAAACAAAAACTGACCAGCTGTTAATCACACTGTGCAACAATGTACAGAAAGTAAATGAAAACTATGTTTTAAACAAAAACACACAAACTCTGTACACAGTTTGAACTATTCATACAACAACAATACATACTGTTTAGTAGACAGGCCATTGATCAATAAATTACTTAAATAATGTGAAAATTGTAATAACTGAGACTCAAGGAAGGATATCTCCCACACAAGAATACATAGTGGCTATTCAGCTATTAATAAAAGTTCCAGAAACTTATTCAGTAAAAGGAATGTATAGAACAAGGAATCTAATAGAACAATCAGGTTTTTCTTGCTTAAAATAAAACACCTGAACTTCTTTCAAAAAAATGTTAGCCACAGATGAGTGATGACTATGGTCACTGCATACTTGTTTCAGCCGTGTATATGTATATGGATTAACTGTGTATGTGGTGTCAGCTAACAGAAACTAGCTACCAATGCCCTCTCTTAAGTGATGACTTTCAAAGGATTCAGTGAAGAAGGGAGTGAGGAATGGAAGAACAAATACTGGGGTTGAGGAAAGGAATGTATACAAATAATGGAGGAGAGAAGACAGAAAACAAGGATGAGAAGGCGGAGGCATAACTGAAACACAGGAAAAGATTAGTGTGGTTACAAACCTCTGAGCAAGTAACATCAAGTGACACTTAGTGTTCTTTCTTACAAGTAATCTCCCATGCCCTCGTTTTTAAAGAATGAAAGTCCCACGTATAAAATGGTTTCAAATATGTGATTACTTTACAAATGAGTTACTGTGTTAAATATTTGATGTTAAGCACTTAAAACAATTATGTCTGAAGACATAAAATCCTATTTATGTTGGTTTTATTAGTTTTGGATTATTGGTTGGTTGGCTGACTGGAAGATTAAAGGGACCAAATTACTAGGTCATCAGCCCCTCTATCCTCAAACAGACAGGTCTGCATGACAGTAGATCAGGGATAGCCTACTGCGCAAAACCCATCGGAAGGAAACCCTCAGGTCTACGAAAGACCAACAAAGGCGAGATTAAAAAGAAAAAAGAAGAAAGGGAGACAGAGGAAGAAAGGCAGGCAAGATGCCCCATATAGGGAGTAGTTGGGAGCCCCAAAAGCAGGGTGCAATGAGGGGACATACAACCCCAGCCATCAACACTTACCAGAGTTACTCTACTCATAAATTGCCTAGGAAAGACTGGCAACAAGGACATCACAAAAGCAGCACAGAGAGACAAAAGATGAACAAGTCTAACGCACCACACAAGAATGGGTAAAATGAGTAGGGGTGAGGGTGAGGACCGGATTGGACCATGAAGCCCAGACAGCCACAGCCCGGTCTGGACAGAGGAGGCAACAGAGTTTTCTGCCAACCTCTCAGTAGGCCTAAGTCAGCCACTGAGGCATCAGCTCCTAATACCAGGGGTAATGACGTGGGGAGATTAATAGTCCAACGCAGGGTGGCTAAGCTGGGACAGTCGAGCAAAATGTGGACCACCATCAAACGCAAACCATAACGACAATCAGGTCGGTCCTTGCGATACAGGAGATGACAATGTGTCAGCCAAGTATGGATGATGGGAAGCCTGCAAAGGACAGAAGAGTCCTTGCAAGAGACCTGCATGGAGGACCTCGACAGATTTGTAGTCTCCTTTATCACTCTTAGTTTGTTTGGTGAAGTCAAAAATAGTCATTCCGTATTCCAGATTCTTAAAATTTGATGGCATAATACCCATCTGAAGAGTTGAGTTACTGGTAGCCAGTTTATGCCAGCTATCCACGAGTTCATTTGCCGGGATGCCAAGAAGGTCCACACTGCTCGCGGGAATACAGGGACTCCTGAATAGCAATGAACAAGGGATGGCAACACCAACACACGCCGAGACCTTGCTAACTGCTCAAGGAGTCGCTGCAGATGACAAAGGATCCACTGGTGCAGGAATGAATATGCTCAAGAGCACAAGAGATGCTACCAACTCTGCCGGGCAACACTACAGCCATCCAGCAAGGAGCACAGTTCAGTATGTCCCATGTGAGTATAAGCAAAGTCCATACGACCAGCAACCATAGAGCTACCAGTTTAGACTACTTCTGAACCCCGGGATGCGCCAAGGCTGGAGGAAGATTGGTGGTGGAGGGCCTTGGGAGGGACAGAGTCTTTTGGACCAGGTGAGAGATCAAGATAAAGCTGTGGCTGAGGGATGCACCACAGAGGTGTAATTGAGTGGGCCTGGAGTTGAGGTGGAAGAGGAAACAACTGCAGTTCAGAGAGGAGGGACCAGACGCAGATTGCGATCATAATCTCTGATCTGGGCTGCTGTTGTGGGAAATGGATTTCCATGTTAGGAAAGAGGAGATGGTAGTTAGGATGCTTAGGGGAGCTGTGAACATGTGTGGCATAACTGAAAAGCTGTTGTTGGCGCTTGACTGGCAATGGATGGGTACAAGCCTCCATGAGTAGCCTGTTTATAGTGCTGGTTCGAATGGCTTCTGTCGCAAGTCGAACCCTGTATTGAATCCAGTATCAACAATGCAGAGGGCTATGCCAAAACATATGCCAGATTCCCATAATCAAGACAAAACTTAATCAGGGATTTACAAAGCTGCAGAAGGGTAAAGCAATGTGCATCCCAGCTGGTCTTACTGAGGCAGCCAGGACTGTTCAGGCGCAGCCAGCACTTTCGCTTAAGCTCATGAAGATAAGTAATCCACAACAACTGAGAATAGAAGACTAGTTCTAAGAAGCAATAAGTCTCTGCCACAATGAGCAGTCGGTCCTTGACACAAGATTCGGTTGTGGGTGAGTGGTACGACTTCAACAGAAGTGCATGATGTGAGTCTTGGCGATGAAAAAACTATGGGTGAGAGCCTATGCCTGCACCTTTCGTATGGTGTTTTGCAGTCCATGTTCAGTGACACCCACACTAGAGAAACAATAGTAGAGGCACAAGTCATCGGCATACAAGTAGTATGATACTGAGGACCCCAAAACTCCTAATAGACCATTGATGGCTACTAGAAATAGAGGAACACTCAATACAGAGCCCTGCGGGACCCTATTCTCTTGGACATGGGGGTTACTGAGGGAAGCACTAACTTGACCCCAGAACGTGTAGTGTGACAGGAAGTTGCAAATACAAATCGGGAGCGGACACCAGAGGCCCCACTCATGTAAGGTAGCAAGGATATGGTGTTGCTATGTGGTGTCATGAGCCTTTTAAAGGTAAAAAAAGATGGCTATAAGATGTTGACATTAGGCAAAAGCTGTTTGGATGGCAGACTCCAGGTAGCCCGAAGACCCCAAGACTCAAGGAGCTAACACAGCCATCTGCTCGCCATGTGTTCAAGCAATGTACAGAGAACATTGTTGAGACTTACAACTGTCCATCTCCAGAGGGTGCTTACCCGGTTTCAATACTGCGATGGGAATTAGTCCTCACAGCAGATGCAGTTCAAGATGCAAGGATGTGCTTTTGTCAAACCACTGACAGGTACTTGATCATTTGATTGTGGATGTGGTCCAGTCCTGGTATTGTATCTGGGCTGTGGGCTAGGACACACGGATTCCCACTCACTGAATGGATGATTATATGGCTCCAGGTGGCATATAGCAGAGGACAATTGCTTTTGCTCCGCCCATTGTTTTAGGACACAAAAGGCAGAACAAAATGAGGCAGAACAAAATGTTCGACGACAGTGTCTGGGTCAGTGTAGACAGTACCACTCAAGGTAACACCAAGTAGACCTGCAGGAGTCTGGTATCCGTAGAGATGTCTGATTTTTGCCCAAACTTGCAAAGGGAAGGTATGTGGTACACTGATTGAAACCTACAGTTCCCAGCATTTTTTTTTTCAGTTGCTTTGTTAGGTGGCAGATCAGGGTATGGACCCATTTAAAGGCAATGAGGTGCTCCATCAATGGGTGCCACTTATGGCACTGGAGAGCCCGTCTACGATCTCTAATGGCTTCTGCAATATCTGATGAGCACCAAGATACTGTCTCCCATCAGGGCGGGCCCGAGAAACTGGATCGTCAAATCAGCTACTGACAGAATGGCTGTAGTTGTATTCTGGACTGCCTAATCGCTCCATGCGGCAGAGAACCAAGGGGACAGCAGAGATGAAAGCACCCTAATCAGCACTGTTGAGAGCCAGAAGTTTGAAGATTGGTGGCAAGTCAAGCCCAACAATGGGGACAATGTGTTTATTTAACGAAACATTATAGAGAACCCAGGAAGTGGAAACTCTAGTCCCAATCATAAACCTGGTCCAAGTAGGATCTGTGCCAAACCATCCAATGGAGAGGTGGAGGGAGAAAGGGATAACAGATGTATAACCCTGCAGCATGGAAAAGAAGTTATGCAAAAGGCTGGGGTTCCGTGGTAGCCTAGCATGAACTCGCAAAAGAGTTGCGAGATGCCCGTGGGTAATGAAGAAGTAAAAACCAAAATTGGTGAACCCAAAAATTGTTACACACTATCTGTTCATGTAAGATCTTTTTGGTAAACAGTACATAGTATCAAATCGCTTTAGGCTAGATCATAGCAGAAGTTAGTTGTAAAAGTAAAGTCTTTAATTGCAACTAAACAACATAATATTTTTTAATTCAGTAATTGTAGGCCAGAACTATATGAGAACTCCCTCAGAAATCCAGTAATGAGGTCAATTTATTATTTTCTGGAAAGGTACTTTTTCTCCTAAACTACACGTCACACAATGATATATTTCTGTATGTATCTTTAGTGATATATGTTGATACTGTCTGCAAGATGGGTAGCAAATAGAGTTAATAGTAAAGAAGTAATAATCTAAAACGTCAAGCATGCTGAAGTTTTATACATGAACAGCAATAATGTAGCAAGCGATAAAATTTTCTTCATTTCATTTTTTGGTAATATTAGTCAGGAAAAAATTTCACTATGTTTGAAATTATGTAAGTCACTAAGTGTTCTCATTCACAAATACCGAATGAATATAGTCTGGGTAATTTATGTGCTGAGAGTTAAGTTGCATCAAGGCATTACATGGTTTCTAACATTCATACTTGAGCTATCATGTTAAACCTTTAATGTAAGAATATACCCCTTAATCAGCAGATAATGGTAGATCATCATTGGTGAATAATTACATTAAATAATGAAAAACAAATATTTTGTTGCCCCTGTAAGCTGTTAAAACAGGTAATTTGCAACTGGAATCTGGTGACTGTTTCAGCTGTTAAGTGACATATATATAAACTGAAGATTCTCACTTTCTTTTGTTCCAAATATCCATAGTTTTCACTTAACCGGTGCTTTTCTTTTATCTCAGTTTCACAAAAACCTGTAACTACCGCAGATATTCCATAATCATTGGGATCAATATGAGAGCTTAATCCATTGCCTCACACTGATTAAAATGATAAAAGGTCAGAGTTTAAAGGCCTGTCAACATGAAGGTCATTAAAGATGATGAGCTTGTTAGATTTTATAAGGAGTGTACAACTAATACAACTACCTAGTGCTGCTAGTCTTGATGGCAATTAAATTATTTTACCAATTACAATTAATTTCATTCCTATTTTAAGCTTTCATACCCTTCCGAACTAACCAGTGACCCTTGAAGTCTAGTTCATTCTTTGCTCCAGGTAAAACCTTTAACAGTTGACAGATAAATGACTGCTTATTAATGAACACAATTTCATCATTTTTATGTCGTGCATGAAGATACATCATGTTCTTTATTAAAACAATCAATCAACTAAATTCTTCAAATATAAAATAGGTAATTACTCCAAAGGTGCACCCAAAACTGCATAAAATCAATGAACCAAAATAATGGTAACAATACTTACAGACATCAGTGTCATTTACTTGAGCACCAACACTATTACAGCTGACCCTAAGCAGCAGCATGTAGGATTTGACTAAATGGCCATTGGATAGGCTGAAAGATTCTGTTGGTATGGAGACAGTTGGAGCTTTTGGTGGTGGCTGGTCTTCTGATGGATTTATTGCCACCTCACTAGTTCCAACAGAAACCTATGAAACAAAGAACAATACCAATGCTGTATTTGTTGACGTCATTCCGTATGTGTGTCAGGTGTTCTGGAATTATACGAAAACAACAAAAAGAAAATTACTGTCTCCCTTCTGCAAATGACAATGTATCTCAGCTGGAAGTTAAAACCATTTCTTAACCAATCAACCTTTCTCCAAATTAAATTCTTGACAATTCAAGAGAAACTGATACAAAAATACTGTACCCCTTTTCTTCAAACAATGGAAATTCAGTAAGTCACACAACTATCACTCTATATTTGCTTAACATATAGTGGTACTTAAAATCCAGTAACACAGCACCTAATACAACTGATGTTGTTCAAGAAAAGGTGACAGAAAAAAGCATAAAAAAAATAAAATAAGCATAAAAAATAAAATAAGCATAAAAAATAAAATAAATGGCTGTATTTAACAAATTAATTTGAGTATAAAATCTGACATGGTCCATTTTGTAATACAGTCTATGTTGAGCAGGGTAAGTATGTATTGGTTAGTTTATTTCTAATGTAATTAATTTAAATCAAGTCAAGGCTTTCCACTATTCTGAAACCTGAAAATAATACCACTGAACACAGTGAACACGAAAAGCCGCTGGCTTTCAAATGAAATTATGTTTAATATGATTTTTCAATAGTTAATTGAGATGCAAGCAAATGCAGCTCTCTTATTATGTTATTGAAACTGTTCACATTTCAGTTCAAGATGTGGTTTGAAGATGAGTCATCTTAACTAAGGCTAAATTACAGTAAAATTAGAGAAATTGCTATGTACCTGCATGAAAGGCGAGGAAACATCTTTCCGCTTCTTGTGACAAATTTTCAACAAAAGTGTTTCAACCTTAACTGGTTCATGATGAGCTTCAACTAAAGAATAAAAGAACAACATAAATAATAGTTTTGATTTTAGAATTACTAAATTAACGAAGTCATATTCTACTAAGGATAACATTGTTTTGTTACTAATAATTGCATTTTTTCCTTTTTACCTTTCTTATCATAAAAGCCAAGAAACGTCAGCGTCATATAACCGCGCATCACTTCAGGCTGTATGCTTTCCTTATTCCTCTTCACTACCATATCCATTAAGTTGTCAACACTGAAATTTTTTCTGCTCTTGTTGGTGCGGGACATGCGCTGTTTCATGTAACTCAGAGTTCTGTTTAAAAATACGGGCTGTAAAAAGTAAATACACAGTTTATTAGTTAATCTTTGACAGCACAGTGCTTTAACCATAATCAAAGTCCCTAAAACACACACACACTTACTTACTTACTTGAAAGCATATTAGAATCCATATATTCAACACAAGGACATTCTATTACAAATTATAAGTGAATGTGAATGAACATTAAATTTTTATAATATAGTATTTTACATATAGGGAGGATTTCAGAACTTGGCTTTCAAGAAATTCCACACAAATGTAAATCTGGATCTAGTAAATACACAATCCCATACAGCAGAACAAATCCCATAATGATGCTGTGTTCTAACAAAGATGGTTTACAGAGGGGATACAGCAGCAAGGTATGTATGAGAGAACACCATTTGAGCCCAATATAAATTATGTCCAGGGCCTCAGCAGACACAACTTACTTTGAATATTGCACTGCTTCAAATATGCACTGGCAGAAGTGCTTTTTCTCAAATGTTATCATTTTTAAGTGTCAATTTTCCACTTCTGTAATGCACAGGGAGGAGAGACAGTCAGTACTAGTCATAAGAACCTATACACATCCACAACTGTTCTCCCACTGCTACTGGGAAATCTAGCAGTTGACCACATCTGGTCTAGTACATTGCTTCTCTTTTTCACCACATGAGGGCAACTCTCATGATTAATTATTGTCGAACCTGGGCTGCAAGCTCTGAGGTTATCATGAGCATGCCTTATAGAACTGTGACAACGCATTTTACAGGTTAACCTATTCAATGCTAAACAACAGACGTTCTCATGCAATCACCAACTTCTAGAGATCTGTTTTCATTTACTTTCTTGGTAAATAGCCTGTGATAGTACCTGAAAGCTAAATTTCATCAGGCACCATTCAAGTGGTTATTTTAAGAACAGTTAGTAAAAATCCTGTGGATTATTGTGCATTATGAAATAGTCCTGTTGCGTCAGACCAGTTGTGCCCGTTAGTGACTCAACGTACCTTCTAAGTGGAGAGTAGCACTCTGTCCTTTTCATAGTACTGTCATTACCAGAACAGTACAAGAGATAAGATTGTTTGCATTAATCAGTAACTATTTCTAATGGTATATTAGCATGCAACAGCTGTTTAACCTTCAGCTCAGGCCTGAGTTGCTGGAGTTGGCAGTCGTGTGGGCGTGAGGTTTGCTTGCTTGTGTGTATGAATAGTGCTGTAGCGAAAAGCTTATGTGTAAGTGTCTTAATTGTGCCTGTCTGCATCTTAATGCAGTAATGCATCTTTTCCTACATTATTGATATTTCTACATGGAGCTTCCATTGTTTGATTTTGCCTCCACGTACAAACTGCAAAAACACGAATAAACCAGTTGAAAAACGTTACTACTAAAAAGAGGAACATCAGAAGATGAAGAAAGCTTCAAAGACAGTTTTTATTTAAGAAGTACTTGTGACCAAAAAGTGGGGAAAAGAATATTGATAAAACTGATGCCAAATTTGTTGTAGGTAGTGGAAGCACTGAGTACTTGTCACACGAAAGGAAAATTATGTCAAATGTGAAGAGCTGAGAAGGTACAAAAATTAAGATTGTAAATGAAAATTTCATGTGTTTTAATCTCGTTGTTGATGTTAACTCACAAAAGGTGTTATTGAACAATGTACTACATGACCATGAACTACAAAGAAATTTAGTGTCAGTAAATGCCATTTCTGAAAAAGGGGTAGGGGTAATATTTGACAAGAAAAAGGTGACAACTGTGAAAGATGGAGACATTATTCTGGAAGGCAGCCAATCAGAAAATGGACTACAAGATGGAGGCACTAATGTCACAAATGAGGAAAACCATTCAACACTGTGCTGCACAGAGCAATAAGAGCGCACAAGATTATTTCACACTGATGTATGTGGTTACATAAACCCACCACCTTGTGTCAATGAAGAACAATTTTTCGTATGTCTTGATGATTATGCACATTTTCTGAGTGTGTCCCTTTCACACACAAAAAATGGAAAAGAAGATCACATCAAAGAATATGCAAGTGGAAGTGAAGCTCATTTCAGTCTGAAGGCAGAGAAAAATAAGATGCGACAGGGGAGGAATGGTGTAGAAAGAAAGGTGTATCGATTGACTATGCAATTAAGTAATCTCCTCAGCTGAAAGGTAAGGCAGACACAATAAATCTTAGTATCATGAGCAAAGTAAGTGCCACATTTTTAGATTCAAAAGTTGGAAACAAAATGTGGGGATATGTGGCCTTGAGTGCAGTTTATCTCATAAACAGAAGTACTACTACAGCAGTTGATGAGACTCCGAATGTGGCCTGGAAGTAGGTCAAATTTGTCTCAGTATTGGCTACTTTTGGATCTGTGGGGTCCACAATACAACATGAGTATTTTTTAAAAAACAGTAAGTGTAAGAGGTGTTCTTGATGGCTATGCCATATGGAATCCTAAGACTGGGAAATTTTCTGACGCAAGAGATGTTGGGCTTACTCATCAATATGTAGACAAAGAAGAGGAAACCAGAGGAGGAGGAGCAGGAATAGCTCTCACTAGAGAAAACCAAATTTTTTGAAGAAGAAGACGAAGAAGAAGATTTAAAAAGAACTTATCAGAAACCAAGACGTCCAATAAATTTGCCAACGAAATATAATGATTATGTCATGCTCACATACACAAAATGGACTGAAGGTGAAGACAAGGAGAATTAGATGAAGGCTACAAATGAAGTGGCAGAATCAATGAACTAAAATGAAACATGGACTCTGGTGGACACAGAAACTGCTCCTGGAAAAGAAATAACTGCAGAAAAATGGATTTTCAAGAAAAAGGATAAGGAAAGTATAAAGCTAAACTAGTTGCAAGAGTGTGTCAACAGGATTAAACTAAAGTGGATTTTAAAGATATTTTTAGTTCTGTTGGACAAACTAATTCCCTAAGACTACCATTTGCACTTGCTGCACAAAAATATTTGATAATTATGACATTCAAGGTAGAAACAACCTTTCTGAATGGTAATGTGAAGGACCATATTTTCATGGTAGTTTCAGGGAGATACAAAGGAACCGTGAAAATTTCCTGCTCATAAAGGCATTGTATGGATGGAAACAAGCTCCACTGCGATGGCATAAGAAACTGAACAATTTTCTTAAGAATGAGAAACTCAATCAAAACTGAAATCTGACCAATGTGGTCCCAAACCAGATACTCAGGAACACATGTATCTCTCTGTACATGCAGGCAATGGGATGAAATTTGGATAATACATCTGTCAAATGAAAAATCTCCTGCAAAAACACAAGAAAAATTTTGACACTGCAATTGATAAAAGTAACTCTTGTCTCTTGGAAGTGAAATAAAAATAAGAAAAGCATATACCGAGAAAAATCTGCTAAAGAAGTGGTAAAAATGGTACAGAATGGAAAAGTCAAAAACAGTAACAACTCCAATTTCAGCTCCAGGAGAAACTGAAGAAATCAGTGCAGCAAAAACAGACTTTCCATATTGTGAAATGATGGGTAGTTGTATTTAACATGTAAAGCAAGATAGGACCTAGCATATGCAGTGAATTATGAAAGCAGCTCAATGGGTAAACCAAATCACAAAGACATCCAAAATCTGAAGAGAGGTGTAAGAAATTTGAATTCAATGACAGGGAGTGGATGACTGATGTGGATTTCAGAGATGACAAGAAAGACAGAAAAAATGCTACAGGATATACGAGATAAATCACATAAAACTTGCATTACAAACATTGCAGAAATGGGAAGTGCTACTGATGCGCAGTTTTCACAGAATGGATTGGTAGTCAGGGGTTTGTATTGTTAGCCTATAAACATATTGTAATAATATTTAGGAGGTGTATTTTCTGTGCAAACATGGGCTCTTTTGAAATGGAACAATGCCTAGTCAACACTAACAACATAGAAGTAGGGTAAATTAGAATACCAGTGTAGTTTCTAGCAGAATGTTATGCGAGTCGTTTAAGACATGTCATATTTTGATAAGTGTCTACATTGACATTTGTTTGCGTCATACAACCTGTGTAGTTGCTAGGTAAGATGATGTTAGGTTTTCTTACAGTGTGATTGTGTGTTCCTTGAATGCACTGTCACTACGTAGCCAGTCAGTGTGAAAGAGTCCAAGCAGTTGGTGGCAAATGGACAATGGTAGTTACCAATGCAGAAAAACCTGACATCCTCATGGTCTATGAAGAGTGTAGAAAGAATGCAGTCCATTCTTGTACTGTAAATGCTGCAAGATATTACAATAGACATCAACCACCTCAGCAATTATTTACCAACCTCTTCCACCAGTTATATGAAAGTGGTAGTGTAATACCTAGACAATGTAACAAAAGGAAACAAGTGATAACAGAAGAGGGGGGACATTAATGTTCTTGCTGCTGTTGCAGCTGATCCGCGTGTTAGCACCATGCAATCACACAAAGAAATGGCACGTGTCACGCAAGTGTTCAATGCAAGTGTTCCACCTACCTCCATCAAGAGCTGCATGGAAACAATTGTGAAAATTGTGTTATCTCAGCTATATAGGCATTAAGACAGGATACTCCTCATGTCTTATGCATCTTGTTTAGTGATGAAGCCAAATTGACCAATCATGGCCAGGTAAATTGCCGAAACATGTACTACTGCCTGTTGACAACCCCCTTTGACTTTGTCAGGAGGAATGTTAGCATCCAAGGAGCATGAACATGTGGTACAAGATAGTGACCAATCTGCTCATGGGCCCATTTTTGATAGTCTGAACACTGAACGTGCACACGTATTGCAGTTTCCTAACAGACTATCTCCCACAAGACTAGGAGGAGCCCATGAGTACCTACATGTGGCTATCCAGCCCACAGTGCACAAAGTACTACAATATGACTTCACAATTTTTTTCCAAATTGTTGGACTTCATGCAGAGGACCTGTACATTGGCCAGCCTGTTCCCCACATTTGGGACGCCTGTATACCTTTTTCTGTGGAGAAAGCTGAAAAATGCTGTCCACAAGGAATTACCAACTACACCCGATGATATGCAATGATGTATTACAGCAGACTGTTTGGACATCTCAGCAGTCGTTCGGTACCAGACTGGAAGCGTGTAATGCCACTGACGGTGGTAATTTTGACCACAACTTTTGATGGACCATTGTCTCATTACTGGTCAGAATCCACAGAAGTAGTGTAAGCATTTGTGATGTTTTTTAGTGGGTGCTGTCATAGGTATTGTACAAGAGTTGGTGTTGGAACTTTTCAAAATACAGTATCTCGTAAATGACTCGCACTGGAACCCTGTACCAAACACCTCTGACATTCTAATTTACCCTACTTTTAGTTTGTTAACGTCAATAGGCATTGGTACATTTTAAAAAGATATGGTCGCACAAAAAATACACTTTCAAGTATGACAATCTGTTTATTGGCTAACAATATGAGCTCCTGGCTACCAACCCTTTCTGTGAAACTGCACATCAATAGCACTTTCCATTTCCGCAATATATGTGGTGCAATTTTTTGGTGTTTCACCTTGTATATTTCTTTACAATAATGCCTTAATCACTTAGTGCTACAAGAAGCAGTGGTTGCACTATCTACTACTGAAGCAAAATACATGTCGGCAGATCAATGTTGTCAGGAAATGAAGGTTTTGATGACTTCATTCAAAGGAATTGATGAACAGAAACGTGGAAACGACACTGTGTGGATTACCAAAGTACAATAGAAGTGATACAAACAGGTCAAATGTTAAGAAGAATGTCACACCTGACCCCCAAACCACCTACAAGGATGCTGTGCCGTGCCTATCTTGACTCACACCAAGACGGCTCACACAACTGGAAGAGGGCTTCACACCGCTGACCCACTTCATTAGGAAACTCACTCCTTACTAATATAAGCACAATGCAGTACCCAAAATGACATATTCACAGTTGTCTCTCTCTCCCTCTCTGTCTCTGATGTACATCTGAGGTATAAGGGGCTACCAAAAAGTTCCTGTTTGAATGCACTGCTGCAATGTATATGCAACTTAGCATGACTCCGATGCGGGTATACAAGCAACAACATGTAGGCCAGGGATTAGTGTGGCATTCATGTCTTTTTGACATTTGTGCGATAAAAGCATAAACATGAATTATGGCAACATTATTACCAAATGTGTCCAAACAGGACCGATGTGCTCTTATTCTTTTCTTGGCTGTTGAAGGACAAACACCAGATGACATCCATCAGAGAATGAATAATGTATATGGGGCAGCAGGTTTGTCGAAAACCAGCAATGTGGATTGGTGCGCCAAGGGGCACTGCTGCTTCATGGTAATGCATCTCCCCATATCAAAAATGTCATGACGTAGAAGTTATGAAAACTCAAATGGGAGATACTTGAGCACCCACCCTACAGTTCTGATCTCTCTCCAAGAGATTACATGCCTTTCCTTAAACAGGGTCTTAAGGATCAATGATTCCTGACAGACGAGGATGTGGAACAGGCAGTAACAGACTTCTTCATGCAGCAGGACTCAATGTTTTACAAAACGGTTACCTTCAAGACAGTGTGTCAGGAGGATGATTGCCTCAACACTTATGGCGATTTTGCCTCATTGGCATATCAATTTGGGATTGTATGGCCTTCCAATGGAAACTTTCTGATCACCCTTTATATTCCATTCTTGTTTTTAAGTAGTTAACTCTGGAACAGATGGCCATACTTTACAGAACATAAAATCTACTATATTGTACTGTGACACTAAAATATAGCAGTTTTTACAAACACTCTTATTCTGCACATTACTAATATACACGTTGATTATACTGTTGTATGATAGTATATCACTATTAGACTGATTGTTGTGTGCTGCTGCAGCCTACTCAACAGAAAGTACTCATCCCTTGAAATGTGACAGTTTGTTGGAAAATAAGGGTATTTATATGAACAGAGCAATTCCTTAATTACTTTCATTGAATTCAGCATAACAGCATTACTGAGGGTACATTCTAGGGAAAGAAACCTCTCTCTCCTTTTCATGACATGATTAGATTTTCAGAATTTGCATTTTATTACAATTAAAGTGCCACCTTTTTAGGCACTATTATTCCCTATTGATTTCAATTTGTAGATACTTCTACTCAGTATTGGCCCAGACAATGTGATAAATTCTATACCTCATACCACACTGCTCTGCAAAACTTAATGATGAGATATAGGTGGAGTATATTTACTTACTAACAACTCAGTGGAAACAAGTGAAATTGCAGGAGCATGTTGCCAGAGGTCTCCCAGTTGTCCACAGAAAGCTGAATGCCACACGACACGAGGACAGTGTGACTATAGTGCCACATGGGGCTGGCCCTACAAAATAAGGAAGTTGCAGTAATGGCAAAAAGGCACTGTGTGTGTCAGTCAGCAACAGTCACAGTGCGCTGTGGTGGTGGTCTTCATTACATTTAGATGACTTTAGGGGGATAATAATCAGGAAACTAGACGAAGAACAATCTGTGGCAAATGTAGCCCAGGTGTTTGGTATTGCTCACAGCATTGTTTCACATGCATATGGAGCATTCCAAACCACAGGCACTGATGCCCAAAGGAGAAGAGGTGGTCAAACATGGTGAACTACAGCAGCAGATGACTGCTACGTTGTGTAACAGCGAAGAGTAACCAACGTGAAACAGCTGGTGCAATTGCAACCAAGTTTAAGAAGACTGCTGAGCATGGAATCTCATGCACCAAAGTGGCAGCACAAGAGTGGTATCTCTGCCCGACAACTAGTATGATATGTTTCACTGACACATTGGCGGCACCATTTGCGATGGTGCCAAGAGCACAAGGACTGGACCAATGAGTAATGGGATCATATGCTCTTCTCAGATGAGAGCAGATTCAGTTTGAGTAGTGAATCTGGACCCGGTAATGCAGCCAGGAACAGTGATGGATATGATTGTTTTGATGGTCAAGGTGTTATGGTTTTGTCGTGGCGTAATGTTGCATGAGCATACAGACCTCCAAATCTTTGAACACTGTACACTTACTGGTCATGACATTGTAATCCTTCCCACGAGTGTCTTTTCAAGTGTGCACTCGGTCCAGACTTCATTTTTATGGATGACACTGCACAACCACATCTAACAGCGCCGGTAGAGGACTCTTGAAATGAAAGGATATTTGGCAAATTGACCGGTCACTGATTTTATCCAAATAAAAAGCCCACCGACCACATGTGGAGTGCCTTATGGAGACATTTTGAAGCACATTCATGTGCACCAATGACCATCCAGAAGCTAGAGGAATGGAATGCCCTACCACACGAACCCCTTACCAACCTCGTAGCCAAATGGGAGCACATTGCAAAGCATGCATTGTGTCTGTGATCATCACACACCCTATTAAGAACTATGTTCTGCCTTTTGTAATGTACAGGGGACGATCATAAATCATAGTGACTCCAAAGTAATTATTGTCTTTGAATGAGAGTCATTTCTGTTTGTCTCATTGTATATTTCTTTCAATTACATCCTGTACTCTATACTGTAGCAGTTCTTTCTTTGTATGGCCCAAGTTTCATTGAGCTATGTTATTTGGCAGCAACTCATTATGCAAAATTACTTTCATCCTTAAGTTGCATGCCAGCCAGTATATATGTAACTTCATTGTAACTTCAAAAATACACAACAGAAAAAGCCCTTGGTTACTGCATAATGTACCCAGCCCGTAATCCCAATCGACAAGAAAGCAATTTTTTTTTACACTTACATTTTTAATGGTCAGTTTACCTATGATGTACAACAAACAGTAACCTGGTGCGATTGCTCATTCATTACTGTACACCTTTTTCGTTGTATCCTATTATGAAGGAAACCTTTAGGCACGTGAAATTACTCAACGTACAGATTAATAAGTATTAACTATTTGTGCTTTCTCAGCCTCTGTTTAATACAGCAATACTATAAAAAATCTGTTGCTTCTCTGGTAAATGAAATAGCTGCTGTTCATCTCATATTGTGAGCCATTTGCATGGACAAACTGATATCTGTCATACAGCAACAGTTATCAGTGCAGCATAAATATAGCGACTTGTCTACACAAACATTGTCACTTGCCATACATGGTTACAATGTGTCCTTAAGCAGCAGACAAGAGACTGATAACATTTGGGATTAAAATAACCTGTGCCAGGGAAAGAGACCTCCAGCATTTTCAAAGTCTACCATAGTTCATTACATGGGAAAATGTCACTCTCAGAGTGAAGAAATATGTTTAAAATAGTCCAGTTTTTCATCAAAACTGATTGCTTTTTAAATCTGTTCATAATGTTCCTCCTGTGTGTTTTTTAGCATTGTTTCTCTGATATTGGCTTGTTCATTTACTGTTTCGTATTCCGGGTCTAATCATACAAAAAGTTGCTATCAAGGAACTCTGTCTAGCTCCCTGTGCCTAGCACAACTGATAATCAAATGGTATCCCCGAGGCTGCATGCTAGAAACTGTTTACATGCAACCAGCAACCACTCCTGTTGGCCACCCTAAATAACTGTTTGTCCAGATGCAAATTACAGAATCAAGCAAATGTTCTTTAGCTGTCTGGGGACACCAATTAGCATGATTGCCTTCATTGTAGCTTTGTTTTTTACAGAGATATGAACAGCAATACGACTTTTTTAAATGGCACCCTGTATTGTTTATTTGATAATTCATTTCTTCTCCTAAAGACCTATTCAAGAATGTATCACAATGTACCATTCAGTGAAACACGTTATTAATTGCATAACACAACATTGACTTTGAGCCCGGGATAACAACCTCGTCCACTTTCTGGAGTTGTCAGATAACAAATGAAAACCAAGTAAAAACATAACACAAAATCGACTTTGACTCTCCTGTACCGTTGCCCAGGAGTAGAACATTCAAAGGTGCTCAAAGTGGTGACCCTGGACACCGTTACACTGGTGCACTTGTGTAATGAAAGAATTATTTACTGCTTCTGGTGTTGCCTGCTGAAGAGAATTAAAAGGAAGCATGATACATTCCTGCATGTCCTCTGGAGTTGTTAGAATATCATGATACACAACGTCTTTAATGTATCCCCAAAGAAAAAAAATTCCAGAGGATTTAAATCAGGAGACCTAGCAGGCCAAGTAACTGTTCCTCCTCGATCAATCCATCTGGCAGAATACCTTTGGTTCAGAACACGATGTGCACGCAAGGCACTATCTGCTGGACATTCATCGTGTTGATACCACATAAGCATTCTGGTTCTTAGCGGCACTTCATCCAGAAGAGAAGGAATAATTCGTCTGAGGAAGTTGGCATATGCTGTGCCGTTCAGACTACCATTGATGAAATAAGGGCCAATAATTGTAGTACCAAGCATCCCACACCAGACATTAACTCTCCATTGACGCTGATGTTCCACCTGTCTAAGTCACTGTGGGTTGTCGCTGGACCAATAATGCATATTCCTCGTATTTAACTGTCCTTTGTTTGAGAAGGAACATTCGCCGTTAAATAGAACATTGGAGAAGAAGTTCGGGTTGGCAAGGATATGCTTCTGTGGCCACTGACAGAGCTGTACACGATTCTGAAAATCATTCCCATGCAATTCTTGATGAAGGTGTACATGGTAAGGATAGAACTGGTGACGTGTAAGAATACAATGTACACCGGTTTTAGAAATGCCAATCTCGCGTTCAAGCTGTTGTGGGCTAACATGTGGATTCATAGCGACAGAAGCAAGAATGGCAACTCTGGCAGCTTCATCTGTGCGAGTGCTGACGATTGCGTTGTCGTGGGCTGAAACTTCCCATCTCCTGAAGTGTCGCAACAAGACGAGAAAACATTCATTGGGAAGGCGGGTTCTTGTCAGGATATCGCTCTCTGTACAGTTCCACTGCCTGCGTAGCATCTTGCCTACCTTCAACAACAATAATAAAAGAAACATTACGTCAATGCAGTTTGCAGGAAGGACAGCCTTTACTGTGTGCCTACTCTACATGACAGTATTTAAAAGGACTAAACTACTGTACTAAATGTACCCATACATCAGAAAACAGCATTGCAATTACTGTTCTGCTAACTTACATTCCCCACAGATGAGTAGCATTTCTACCTTCTCTCCGTTGGTGTACATTCTACTCACACAAATCTTCAACTGATGATGGTTGACTTAATGACGGGTGTGCAGTCTACTTGTGTTTATATTTGTCCTCTGTCAACATCAGCACGTGGATGTGTTCCATTACCCCGAATACCTGCACTAAGCGCTGGGAGCGTCAACGTCAATGTTGTGTTATGTAATTAATAACGTTGTGTTTCAGTGAACGGTACACTGTGATACATTTTTGAATATGTCTTTAGAAGAGGAAATGAATTGCAGAATTAAAAATACAGGCTTCCATCTAAAAACAGTCATACCGTTATTCATATCTTCGCAAAAAACAAAGCTACAATGAAGACAATCATGCTGATTGACGTGCCCCTGACGCTAAGGAACATTTCCTTGAAACATTTTGTATTTTGCATCTGGACAAAAAGTTATTTGGGTGGTCAAGATAAATGGGGCACCCTCTATATACACATGGGGGGAAAAAGGGTGGGGGGACATGTTTCTAGTATATCATTAGAGTAATCATTTAAAGCTGATTCTTGAAACTTTGTTAATAGACTTTCTTGGAATAGTTTATGTCTGTCTTCCATAGTCTGCCAATTCAGTTCTTTCACTATTTCTGTGACACTCTTCCACAAATTAAACAAACCTGTGACCCTTCATTCTGCCCTTCTCTGTACACATTCAATGTCCCCTGTTAGTCCTATTGGTACAAGTCCCACACATTTGAGCAATATTCTAGGATGGGCCGCACGAGTGATTTGTAAGCAATCTTTTGTAGACTGATTTCAGTTCCCCAGTATTCTACCAATAAACTGAAGCCTACCACCTGCTTTACTCATGACTGAACTTAAGTGATCAACCATTACATATCCCTACAGTGCGTTACACCCAGGTATTTCTATGAGGTGGCCGATTCAAACAGTGACTCATTGATATTGTGGTCATAGGATACTACATTTCTTCCATTACGTGAAGTGCAAAATTTTACATGCCTGAACATTTGGAGCAAGTTGCCGATCTTTGCACCACTTTGAAATCTTAAGACCTGATTGAATATTTATGCAGCTTCTTTCAGACAATACTTCATCGTAGATAACTACACCATCTGCAGAAAGCCTGAGATTACTGTTAATACTGACTGCAAGGTTATTAATATACAACAAGAACAACATCGGTCCCAATACACTTCCCTGCCCCCCCCCCCCCCCCCAACCCCAACCCCCAATGTTACTTACACATCTAATGATGACTCTACATCCAAGATAACAAGCCTCCCTACCAAGAAGTACTCAATCCAGTCACAAATTTCACTTGATAGTTCATATGATTATACTTCTGACAATAAGCGTAGGTGCGGTGCTAAGTGCAAGTTGGGTTTCACATGATCGATGTTTTCAGAATCCATGGTGGTTAACACAGATGAGGTCATTCTATCAATATACTTCATTATGTTTGAGCTCAGAATATGTTTCAAGGTTCTACAACAAATCTATGTCAAGGATATTGGACAGTAGTTTTGTGGGTCACTTGTAGTACCATTCTTGTACACATGTGTGACATGTGCCTTTTTCCGAGAACAGGGCACAGCTTTTTGTTCAAGGGATCTACGATAGATTAGAGTTAGAAGAGGTGCTAACTCAGCCGCAATTTCAGAACAGAACCTGACAGGGATTCCATCAGGGCCTGAAGCTTTGTTTAATTTTAATGATTTCAGCTGCTTCTCAATGCCACTGACACTAATATTAATACTAATACTTATTTCCTTGGGTTTTCCTTTGTAGAGGTACATCTGAAAACAGAAAAGCATTTCAGCTTTTGTTTTGCTACCCTCAATTTCAATTCCTGTCTCAATCGCTAGGGACTGCACACTAACTTTGATGCCACTAACAATAATTACATATGGCCAGAATTTCTTTGGATTTTCTGAAATGTCACTTGACAATATTCTGCTATGGTAGTCACTGAAGGCATCATGCATTGCTCTCTCGAGAGCCGGACGCGTTCCAGCAGCATCTCTCTATCTAAAGCCCTATGCTTTGTTGTGCAGTAATCCCGGTTTCTTTAGAAGTTTCTTTACAGTGACTGCATACCATGGATGTTACCTCCCTTTATGAACTGCTATACTGGGCAAATATCTATCCAGAGCATGGTCCAATATTCTTTTAAACTTGAGCCAGAGTTCCTCTACATGCTCCTATCCTGAATGTTTCAAGTTCCTCATTGAGGTACGACAATATTGATTTCTTTATCTAGTTTTCTGAACATATATATCTTTCTGCTTGTTTTAGTTGTTCTTTGTACTTTTGTAATCATTGCTGCCACAACAATGTACACATTTTTATTCTTCGGCTCTTCCTAATGTTTCAGGAAGAAAGACCAGCAACCCTAAAATCTATATAGTTGTCCAGTTAACATAAAAGTGGTTAATTACTACTATGCAGAGTTAGCTTATTATTATTATTATTATTATTATTATTATTATTTCTTTACTTTCTCAGACGTTAAGTCTGGTTAAAAATGGAAAGTGACGCGGACCTTGATCAAGCGTCACGTCCTATTAACTGTACGGTATGTGTTATATTGCATTTAGGATCTTTCGGGTAATTGAACATGTATCAATAATTACGGATTTCTGTAGTTGTATATATACGTTTGGATGTAGCTGTATTGCATTGATGTACTGGTGGATATTGTGTGGTATGACTCCTGTAGTTGATAGTATAATTGGTATGATGTCAACTTCATCCTGATGCCACATGTCTTTGACTTCCTCAGCCAGTTGGATGTATTTTTCAATTTTTTCTCCTGTTTTCTTTTGTATATTTGTTGTATTGGGTATGGATATTTCGATTAGTTGTGTTAATTTCTTCTTTTTATTGGTGAGTATGATGTCAGGTTTGTTATGTGGCGTTGTTTTATCTGTTATAATGGTTCTGTTCCAGTATAATTTGTATTCATCATTCTCCAGTACATTTTGTGGTGCATACTTGTATGTAGGAACTTGTTGTTTTAAAAGTTGTAAGGCAAGCTGTTGATATATTATTTTTGCGACATTGTCATGTCTTCTGGGGTATTCTGTATTTGCTAGTATTGTACATCCGCTTGTGATGTGATCTACTGTTTCTATTTGTTGTTTACAAAGTCTGAATTTATCTATTGTGGTATTGGGATCTTTAATAATATGCTTACTGTAATATCTGGTGTTTATTGTTTGATCCTGTATTGCAATCATGAATCCTTCCGTCTCACTGTATATATTGCCTTTTCTTAGCCATGTGTTGGATGCGTCTTGATCGATGTGTGGCTGTGTTACATGATACGGGTGCTTGCCATGAAGTGTTTTCTTTTTCCAATTTACTTTCTTCGTATCTGTTGAAGTTATGTGATCTAAAGGGTTGTAGAAGTGGTTACGAAATTGCAGTGGTGTAGCCGATGTATTTATATGAGTGACTGCCTTGTGTACTTTGCTAGTTTCTGCTCGTTCTAGAAAGAATTTTCTTAAATTGTCTACCTGTCCATAATGTAGGTTTTTTATGTCGATAAATCCCCTTCCTCCTCCCTTTCTGCTTAATGTGAATCTTTCTGTTGCTGAATGTATGTGATGTATTCTATATTTGTGGCATTGTGATCGTGTAAGTGTATTGAGTGCTTCTAGGTGTTACTCCATTTCACTACTCCCAATGAGTAGGTCAATATTGGTATGGCATAAGTATTTATAGCTTTTGTCTTGTTTCTTGCTGTCAATCCTGTTTTCAGTATTTTTGTTAGTCTTTGTCTATATTTTTCTTTTAGTTCTTCTTTAATATTTGTATTATCTATTCCTATTTTTTGTCTGTATCCTAGATATTTATAGGCATCCGTTTTTTCCATCGCTTCTATGCAGTCGCTGTGGTTATCCAATATGTAATCTTCTTGTTTAGTGTGTTTTCCCCTGACTATGCTATTTTTCTTACATTTGTCTGTTCTAAAAGCCATACTTATATCATTGCTGAATCCTTCTGTTATCTTTAGTAATTGGTTGAGTTGTTGCTGCCAGTAGTTTTAGATCATCCATGTATAGCAAATGTGTGATTTTGTGTGGGTATGTTCCAGTAATATTGTATCCATAATTTGTATTATTTAGCATGTTGGATAGTGGGTTCAGAGCAAGGCAGAACCAGAAAGGACTTAATGAGTCTCCTTGGTATATTCCATGCTTAATCTGTATTCGCTGTGATGTGATATTATTTGAATTTGTTTGGATATTAAGTGTGGTTTTCCAATTTTTCATTACTATGTTTAGGAACTGTATCAATTTAGGATCTACTTTGTATATTTCCAATATTTGTAGTAACCATGAGTGGGGTACACTATCAAAAGCTTTTTGGTAATCAATGTATGCGTAGTGTAGCGACCTTTGTTTAGTTTTAGCTTGATATGTCACCTCTGCATCTATTATCAGTTGCTCTTTACATCCTCGTGCTCCTTTGCAACAGCCTTTTTGTTCTTCATTTATAATTTTGTTCTGTGTTGTATGTGTCATTTCTGTTTAATGACTGAAGTTAATATTTTGTATATTGTTGGTAGGCATGTTATGGGGCGATATTTAGCTGGGTTCGCTGTGTCTGCTTGATCTTTAGGTTTCAGATAAGTTATTCCATGTGTAAGTGTATCAGGGAATGTGTATGGGTCTGCAATGTAACTGTTAAATAATTTAGTTAGATGTGAATGTGTTGAGGTGAACTTCTTTAACCAGAAATTTGCTATTTTATCATTTCCAGGGGCTTTCCAATTGTGAGTAGAATTAATTGCTTGGGTGACTTCATGTTGCAAAATTATCACTTCAGGCATTTGTGGTATCATCTTGTATGTGTCTGTTTCTGCTTGTATCCATCGTGCATGCCTGTTATGTTGTACCGGGTTTGACCATATGTTGCTCCAGAAGTGTTCCATGTCTGTTATGTTTGGTGGATTGTTTATTTTAATGTGTGTGTTATCTATTGTCTGGTAAAATTTCTTTTGGTTTGTGTTGAATGTTTGGTTTTGTTTCCTTCTATTTTCACTTTTTTTTGTATCTTCTGAGTTGTTTGGCTAATGCTTGTAATTTCTGCTTCTTTTCGTCTAATTGCTCTGTCGCTTCTTGTTGTGAGATTTCGTTTTTTTTTCCGAGATTTCATTTCTTATAAATTGTGTTAGCTGTCCGATGTCTTTTCTCAGTTTTTCTATTCTGATCTGTAGCCTGTGTTGCCATGCTGGTTTTGTGGGTTTCTTCTGTGTGTTGGTTGGTTGGTTCTGATCTCTGTCTAGTGTGTATATTTAGTGTAGTGAGTGCTCCTATATAAACCAGTAGTTGTAACTCTTCCATAGTTGTGTTTTCATTTATTTTGTTGTGTATGATTGTGTTGATAGTTTTTACTGTTGCTTCGACTTGTGGGTTATTTGGTGGTCTATGCAAGAATGGTCTAATGTCTGTATTTGTGTCTTTGTATTCTATATATGTTAGCTGAAATTTTTCTTCTATATCTAACATCTGTGTCACTTCGTGTTCTATTTGTGCTTGTTCTGGTGGCTGTCTTAAGATTTCGTTTTCCTCTGATTGATTAATTGGTGCGTGTTGTTCTTTGTTTGTTTGCTCTGGGATGTTTGAGTCCATTACTGTATTTTCTTCTTCTTCTGATTGCACATTATTTTGTTCCAGTATTTGTTGTACTTGTTGTTTGATGTTTTCTAATTCTGACTGGGGTATCCTGTTATTTTTGATTATTACACGGATCTGATCAGCTAGTCGTTGTTCTGTTAAAAATTTTAATTCTGGGTATCTGGTAATAAATGTTGTGTATACTTGTGATCTGTATCCAGTTGTGTTGGTTCCTAGGTTTGTTGCTTGGTAATAACAGAACATGAGGTGTTGATTAACTTCATCTGACCATCTCATCCTCTGTCTTTGTTTTCCTTCTAGGGTGGTTGCAGGAAGCATATCCTGCAAAACACCTCTATTTGGATTTAAATCATTTTCCAGTTGGCGAGCAGTGTCGTTACCATTGTGGGCGGGCATAGGGTTCATGCGTCGTCCCCGAGGCTTCTTTAGTTCTGTCCTGAACCAACTAATCACACTAAAATGGGGGTTAGCCCTATTAGTGGTTTGTTCTTTTCGTCGCCTTTTACGACTGGCAGAACATACCGGAGGCCTATTCTTTTCCCGGGCCTCCATTATTATTATTATTATTATTATTATTATTATTATTATTATTATTATTATTATTATTATTATACAGTGTACAGAAAAGGAGCAGTCTGCAAGTCCACATCAACTACTGTGCTAAAGCATAGCTCATATTCAGACGAAATTATCAACTTTGCACATTTCTGTGATAATTATTTTAAATTCATTACTTTTCATTACAATAATTAAAAATTGTAATTATTAATGTGCTTTTTGAATACCATGGATCAGCAATCAGTGTGTGGTTGTATGCACAGAAATTTCTGAACAAATCCTACATCACAGTTGCCTTGCATATTTTGTCACCCCCCCCCCCCCCCAAACAATTTGTTATTCACTATTAACAATCTGTTATGCTTCAAAAGGAACCAACTCCTTGTGATTCACACAGGACACAAGATGTTCATAGGACAACAAGAAAAAAGTGAATGTATGAACAACTGTACTTACAGACAGCATGTTTCTTGTTCTAAGGAATCTGTATATTTGTGTAGGTTCTGAAACAAAACAAAAATTAATCACATATTGTAACCTGAAACACTATCATTCAATATAAACAAAATAAAGAAGGGCCAACATTTTTATACAGTACAATAAAAATCAAGTCAGTTACAGACCACTAACATTAACTCAAGAGTTGCTTCTGTCATTAAATGATAGTTAAGGTTGCTTGGTGAGTATTCTAGTTCCTTCTACAACTCAGTGATCTGTAACAACACATGCAGGGTGGTGTGTGTTTCGAGGAGACAAATGTTCACATACTACTAATACTTCTGTATCTATTCAACTTTTCATTTATTTTTAAAGACAATGACAATAGAAACTGAGAATAATTACAAATGTTACACGAGAACCTACATAATTTATAAGCAGTGTAGTACTTTTTCATTACAAATTTTCAGGAAGATGCTTGTCACTTCTTAATAAAACCATCTAAAATTTTATGTATTCATAAAACAAAGCACAATTGATTACTGTTTCTTAAACTCTTTATTTATACCACGACAGGTTTCAATCAGTTACATTATCTTCAGTTGCCTTAAATTGTGTTACACAATTAATTATGTATATCATCTTCACATTTAGTGTCACTTCGGATGACCAAGTGCAAATAGGGGCAATGAAGTAACTGTGCAGTTTGTTTTTATTTCTTTAAAAGACATTAAAAGTGAAGTGTTTGAATTTTCAGCCAGTATTATACTGCAGAATATATGGTTTGGGCAATGTATCTATTACGAAGAAAGCAAGATTTAGATCTGACAACTCATCAGTAATGAGGTCATTAAAGTTGGAGCACAAGCTCAAACTGAATAAGAATGAAGAGGAAAATCTGTTGTTCCATTTTCAAATTAACCATCCTGGCTGTCACCTTAATTGATTCCTGAAAACATTAATATAGTGGAGTAAAGAGGACTTTCGGTCTCAATTCTTCTTGACTGTGAGTCCAGCGTGCTAATCATTGTGTTACCTCGCAATCTACTGCAGAGGAAATGCAATATAGGCCTACACTATTTTGAGGGGTGATGATTTACAACCCATAAAAATTATTCAAAATCATGGCTGCACTCAGCTGGATTGATCAATTTATTACACAGCCAGTTACAGTTATAAAGAAACCATCTTTAAGTGTATTATGACATCAAAATCAGATGTTTGACAACCCATGCCACTATCCAACAACATGCCACCAGCCAACATTTTGATGATTTAATTATAAATCATGAGCACACGTAACATACATAGATGCACTGCATGCTACATGTGCTCCTGATTTATAATTAAAATTGTGACAAGTCTGGTAGTGGTATGGGTTGTCATAATCCTGATTACAATCATAATACACCTAAATATGGTTTGTTTAGGACTGAAAAAAAGGCTGTGTAATAAATTTATTAATGCAGCTTTGTGTGACTACGATAAAAAAAAACCGCACCATGTTTCTAATTCTGTGTAATGATTTTGAGTGTGGGTGTGGGGGGCAGCTAAGTGATGTGAAAATAATGAAGTTCGCATGTACTAGTATGGGATCAATCCAATTTAAGCCTATCTCCCCCGCCCCCCTCCCCCAATGAGAGTCTGGTGTCTTACCCGCTGCATTTCATCCTACAGGTTAAATCATTCTTGTTATGTAACACCTACTGCTGATTCTTATACAATTTAAACATTTAAAAGTCCAAGAAATTCCTCATAACTGAACTACTACTACTAGTAAATTTCAGACCATATACCTTGAAGACTAGGCTAATTTGATTAACAGGAGTATCTCACAAGGTAATTTCTACTCTAGAAACTTTTGTTTACAAAATTTTAATTTAAGTTACGTTTTACAGCAAATCAAAAGCACGTAAGGGAGGCCAATTTATCTCTCTTGATTGTCAAGGCATCTGTTACAGGCTTGCCTTGCATTTTTTTCTGAGACTGTCTTGCAGTTTTAGTAATTTATAAAGAAAAGTACGTTAAAATATGGGCACTGGGCTACGCTAAGGCCCCGCCTGTTACAACAACCTTAACTTGCAACCAGACTGTCACCTTCCAACAGAACCTAGAACTACGGCAATATTACAGCTCGGTCTACCGCCACAACTAAGATTGCTGGAAGGGGAGACGGGAGCAGTTGACGAAAACGACCGACACAGTCACACTCAGACCCAAATATAACACATTCGCTATGTTTACACTGACTCCCAAAACAACTTCGTTAACTGATTTGACAATACCGTTTCTGGTTGGGCATGTAAATACTCCTAAATCGATTCTGTAAATCCGTTTCTAGCAGCCGGTTTTTCACTTCCACAGTCGACGTACGCTCCCATGTAAAAGTACAGCTGTTTTTGATATGTGCTTGAGTTGTCGGTTCACGTCTTGTTTTCAAAATATTCGGCTAATATACACGGAGTGACTTATTGTGCAGTGAAGAAGCAAAAATATTAGACTGAGCATGGAGCTGTCTACCTCTATTATTTAAGTGAAGGTAAATTGCGACCGTGCTGACTAAAGCAGAAACTGGAACAGCTGTTTTGCAGACGCCATATTTAACTGGGCTACGCACAAATCCGCTTCACGACTTAACATGTAAACACGACAGCGAAAAACGGTTTACAAAATTCCGTGTTCTTCTTACGGAAGACATGTCGTGTTGTTGGTCCCTCGACCTCGGTTGTTGGTAATAATATATTAAAGATTTTTAATGTTATACGTGTATGTGTAACTGAATAAAAGCAAAACGGAAATTACATGTATTCGGCCGTACATGGACATATGTTAAAAATCGTTACCGCACTGTAAAAACAAAATAAACTTTAAAAAATCCCTAATATAATAACCAAATATATCTAGTTCTTCACCTGCATTCTGCAACAACCATAGGCGACTGTGTCTTAACCCACAAATTAATAATATGAAAAAGTTGCGCTAAATTCCTGCAGCAAATAAAATCTTTCGCTGGAGTTAAATGTTTCGAAACCACGCGATCTATAAACAGCTTGTGAAGTTGGGATATACAAACGATTACGTAACTACATATACAACCTGAAGCCTTGTGTGGGGGTTAACCTGTAAAGCAAACTACTGTATTTTGCCTTAATAGCGGGGATTGGCAGCATAAGCTGAAGGTCACAACCTGACGCTGTCTCGGACTCTGGACAGTACAGCTCTCTCTGACCCTCCTCCCTTACTCCAAGATGCGAACGAATCCCTGACCTGCGCGAAGGCGTGCCGACCCGAACAATAGACTGGCCGTTCCACGGAGGAGAGGAAAAAAAAGAAAATAGGAGTCAGCCGCTTGTTCTATAGTTGCCCGTTGCGGCTCAGCGTGAGTACGGCTTTTTCCGAAATGTGCCTGTTTCTTGTTTCAGCCGTCTGAATACTGATCACATCTTTCGCATATGGGAACTTAACAGATTTTTGCTACACAGTCTTGCGCACGAATAAAGAACTGAATACTAATGTCAGTTCTCTATTACTGAGCAAGGATATTCTTTCTAACGAAGTAGAAGCGGAACTGCTTCAACAAAAATTCAATAAATTTACCTGGTTTGCTACACAACTTACCAATTACGGTGCTTAACGGTCACTGTGTAAAACACTG
Source organism: Schistocerca nitens (assembly GCF_023898315.1). Taxonomy (NCBI): domain Eukaryota; kingdom Metazoa; phylum Arthropoda; class Insecta; order Orthoptera; family Acrididae; genus Schistocerca; species Schistocerca nitens. The sequence goes on from NC_064617.1 coordinate 212,846,566, forward strand.
AGGTAGAAAAGCCACAAGCACAGAAGTCAACAATATTTTTTTTTTTGTACTCTACTAGTCTGCACAACCGTCTCCTTTGTTGCAGTGCTCTCAAGAATGCGACAAGTTGTTTATGTACGACAGCGTTTTATAAATTTGACGCCTGTTAATTTGACAAACAGGTGAACGTTGTATTCATCTCTTTTTGTTATAGCGGTCTCTCGTGTCTTTATTTATTCATTTTTTTTACAATCATCCGCTTCTTCGTTTTTGATCGCGAACTTTCTCAAGGGAAGAATATACGGCATCATTAGAGACGGAACCTCAGATCATAGACCGCTGTCTCTTCGAAAGAACTGTACTTGCTGAAGCTATACCACTGGCTCCCATACCAAACACAACCGTACCAACAAGAATGGTGAAACACTAATGGACTTCTGCAGAAACTTCGGACTTAAAATCATGACTACCCAATTTTTAAAACCTGCACATAAATTAACCACATGGAGATCACTCAGACAGGGTGAATACCAAATTGACCATGTCGCAATTTCCAATGAAAACATAAAAGAAATTCTACACGTCAGAACCCGCAAATATGTCTTTGAATCAGATCATCATCATCATCATCATCATCATCATCATCATCATCATCATCATCTCCAAATTAAAAAGTTCCAACCCGACATAATTCTAAAAAGGCCACGCAAAGTACCAAACAAAATCAGGAATATCTGAAACTCAAAAAAGAAAATATTATTACGCAAATCAATCAGGAAAAATAAACAGACTGGAAGAAACTAACAGAGAAAATTCAGGAAGCCATCAAATTAGGACAACCCCCACGCATCGCTGCTGGAACGCAACCTGCGATCAGGCAGTTGACAACCGAATAACTGTGTGGAAAAAAATTAGCAGTCACAAAACTGAAGAAAACTGGGAGAACTTTCTTAAAACCCAAAAACAGTCCTCAATACTAATTAGAAAAGAAAAAAACGGGGATATGGCAACAACAGACTCTGCGAAATCAGTAAGATATCATCAAAAATAATACAATAAATTTATATAAGACTTTCAGAGAAAAATTACAGGGAAACCAAGCGCCTAGCTTGTGCTTCAAGAAGCCCGATGACTCTTTGGAAACTAACACGAAAAATAACTGCAAAATCTTAGCCCAATACTTCAATTCCCGCCTAAACTGCGAACCACCACAAGAAAAACTTCTCTTCTCCAGTATTCACACACCCAGACTCACACGCCCCGGATCTCGAAGAAATTGTGGAGATAGTCAAACAATTGAAAAATAACAAAACACCAGGAAAAGATGGTATCATTGCTGAATTCTGGAAACTAAACGATCCTATACTTATGCACAAACTACATCATATAATAACAGAATTATGGATGACGGAGCAAATACCAGAGGACTGGAAAGTGCTTTAATTCACCCGCTACAAAAAAAGGGGCGATGACAGACATCAACAATTACAGAGGAATTTCCCTGCTCCCAGTCGCTTACAAAATCCTTTTCCAAAGCACTTTTAAACAGGACAGAATCCCAAGCAGATACACTAATTGGTGAATACCAGGCCGGATTCAGAAAGGACAATCTTTTGCGGAACAGATCTGGTGCTTAAAGACGACATTACAAGTGAGGAAATGCAGAAACACAGTAATTACATTCATCGAGTTCAGGAAAGCATACGATTCAGTGGCCCGTGAAACTTTGTTTAAAATCATGGAAGAATTTGGGATCGACCGAAAGACACGAAAAATTACGGAACAAACACTTGCAGGAACAACATCCAAAGTGAAATTCATGGGCGAAATACCAGAACCCTTCGAAATCAAAACTGGAGTCCGACAGGGGGACGGACTATCCCCAATGCTTTTCAATATTGTTGTAGAAAAGATCATCAGGGGATGGGAATCTCATGTAAAGGGCATCCAAATTGGTATAAAAAAAAAAGAGGACCGAATTAAAATTAAGTGCCTTGCTTTCGCTGACGATATTGCAATTATCACCGATAACAGAACAGAAGCGATTCACGCAGTGGGAAAACTACATGAAATTTCACAAAAAAACCGGACTACAGGTATCTTATGAAAAAACCAAATATATGGAAACACAGCCAGAAAATAAATCCCCTTTAATCACAAAACATGGTAAAATTGCACAAGTCTGCCATTTTAAATAGCTCGGAGAAACTATAGTCTTCAAGATTAAACCGAATAGCCAATGAACAAAGAATCACTAACCTCCAGAAGGCCTACAAGCTAACATGGATACATTACAACAAGAAGTCCATTTCGATAGACGCATAATTAAGGCACTATAGAACAGTGTTTCTTCCAGAAGCAATCTACGCAGTTGAAACAATGGTGATTGATGGTCATTCAAAAATTATGGAAATAGAAAAACAAGAAAAGAAAATTCTCAGGAAGATTTACGTGTCAGTCAACAAAAACGGTATTTGGATGAAGAGACCACAAAACGAGCTCTATATAAAGACCAACATAGTAACAGACGAAACCAAAAACGCAGAGCCAAATTTTATACACATAGCTACAGGATGGAAGACTCCAGAGCAGCAATGAAACTTTTCAATATTATACCAAAGAGTAAATGCGGCACAGAATAGCTGAAAAAAGTCCAGAGGGATCTGCAGAAGATCAACATAAAAAATCTCGAAGACCGCACTGAGTGCCGGAATAAGATCACAAGTGTGAAGTTTGAGGAAAGAACATCGCGCCAGTCTGATAAAAAATGGGCAGAACAGCAAAAGGAGCATTTTGAGAGGATGAAGAGTTTTTGGGAAGCAAAGAAGAGAAAAGTCCGGAGATCCTTGGTTCAAATGCCTCTGAGCACTATGGGACTTAACATCTGTGGTCATCAGTCCCCTAGACAGAACTACTTAAACCTAACTAACCTGCCCGAGGCAGGATTCGAACCTGCGACCGTAGCGGTCACGTGGTTCCAGACTGAAGCGCCTAGAACCGCACGGCCACACCGACCGGCTCGTGTACAAAACTGACATGCTATGAAACAGTGGTCTGACCATAAATACTCTAGGCAGTGGGATCTCTTAAAACTAACTATTAAAGAAGAGCTCCCCCCCCCCCCCCACCACCACCACCACCGCCACCACCACCAAAAAAAAAAAAAAAATAAATAAATAAAAAATAAATAAAATGGAAACATTATAGAATAATCCTAAGAGAATTCTATGACCTAACAGCAGCAGTGAATCAGAATAAAGACTAAGACCTCATCCAGAACTACATCTGAATGTTGAAGAGTTCACAGATGTAAGGATAAAAAGGAGATAATTCTTTGGACACACATGCAGGATGAATAATGACAGAATAAACAAACAAGTCTGACTTATTAAACAATTCCATATTCAAAATCACACGGCTGAGAGATAGAGGACGAGGCATTGAAAATGTGGGATTCGACGTGGACACAAAAGAAGAACACTTTTTAAAGAAGTATAGAAAAGGCAGGCTTTCAGACAGGTAAAAAAAATTAAGAACTAGAAGAAAGTGGATACAAGAAGAGCAGGAACAACATTTTCGAAGAATGAAAGACGTGTGGCCCGAAGGAAACTGTAGCTAAAAACGAGGAAGCAGAAACAATGCCAGTTTTCGACTAAATAGTAATAACTGCTGATTCATCGTACCCTCTAAAGGGTTATTCGAAAGAAGAAAAAGCAATTGTTTATACTGGTGCTCAACACGAAACTGCAGTTCACAGAAACATATCTGAAAAGCACTCGACCGAAAATTTGAGAAGCACATATTTTTGCAATAATTGCAACACATAACTATGAGTCACAATTTGCACTATACAAAAACGAATGGCGCGCTCTCCATTATCCGTGTGTTACACACAACCACGATTGTAAATACAGTACTACAGACTAGGGTTATTCAAGTGTCTTAACTGTGATGGGGTGGGGATGAGAGATGCTGTTTCTTCCGTGTTTTCACCTATACCCAGGGAAGTCCAGTCTTTGTCACTTTTTTCTTAGTGAAGGGTCTTTCTCTTTCTCTCTTGGGTCACTCAACTTCCCACAGTTGGCCAGACCTAACTGTGTGCCCATATTTGTTGTTGGCAGTAGGCACTGGGCCTTGTGAAGAGAGCTTTTACCCGGTTGGAATGCTTTCAGCAAGCCACAAGCCCATTCACGCGGGCTGGGTCTCAGACAAACAACTGAAAAATAAACTTCCTGGCAGATTAAAACTCTGTGCCGGACCGAGACTCCAATTCGGGACCTTTGCAAGGGTCCCGAGTTCGAGTCTTGGTCCGGCACACAGTTTTAATCTGCCAGGAAGTTTCATATCAGCGCACGCTCCGATGCAGAGTGAAAATCTCATTCTTCAAACTGAAAAATAACTTGTTGAACACACATAGCTTTATATGGAATCCCTTGCCATCTTTAACACCTTTACTTTTTATGATTCGACAGTTTGCTTAGAAATTTGGACACTGATTTAGGTAAACATATAAACGCTTTTGGTAAATGATGTTTGGGTGAGTGGGTTGGTGTGAAGTTCTCAAGACTAGGTGAACCCCCCCTCTTCTCCCCTTGGCTCCACCCATGGATAAGATACTGGCTTGCAAACGTGGATCTTTTTCGTAGTGTAGCGGAGTAGCTAATAGCATATGATCTACTTCACACACTGAAACCACAGAGAAGTGATCTCATTTACAATGTCTTGTAATCTTCATACACTTTCCTCGATACCTAACCGTCAGTTCTTACATCTGTGGTACACGTGTGTGTGTGTGTGTGTGTGTGTGTGTGTGTGTGTGTGTGTGTGTGTGTGTGTGTGTGTGTGTGTGTGTGTGTGTGTGTTCAATTCTGCACACTCGGCAAGTTATTTTACAGCGCCTGATGCCACAATCAATTTCATCTTTCCTGTACGATACGCGAATGATGCATGGAAGAAACAACTGTAGGACTCTCAGTAAACATTCGAATGAGTTCTATACCAGTATCATAATAGCAAAATGACTTGACAGCTATGTGTTTACTATGCTGCTATCATAGCTATAACCGATCACAGCAGGAGGACCCTCCGTCCTGTACACAGTTGCACATCGTCGTATCGCTCTGCTACCTAACTACGGAAGACAACAGAGGCGTATAACACAATTTTTGTGATATGTTCTTTCATTTGTTCTTCAGTGCGGTATGTCCATTTTACGGAATGTCTGAAGATAATTGAGAAATCGCTCAGAAAAATAACAAGACTATTGAACGAACCAAGATGAAAAGTGCCGCACCTATTAATTCAACCTGGTCAGCGTCCCAGACTAACGATCAATTCCCAAGATTCGATCGAAATACAGTTTCTTAAGATACTTCTTTCTACAGATTCTCTTTCAATCAATCGCTGTTTGTTTGCAGCATACCGTCGAAGCAGCTCTGTATTTCTGAAATGAACTGTCCTTTATATGCAGTACTTCACAAAGTAGTTAACCATATCTAATGCAGTACGCATACGGTGTGGCGGACACGTTGAGATAATGAAATGGATGACACCGAAGCAAGCGATGACGTCCATCTAGAAACTCGCATGAAGACGGACACGATTAGAAGACTCCAATAAGGGGATCTGTAGATATTTCGGCCCTACAAGGGAATGGAGCAATGAAGGAAAAAAAAATGAACGAGTTGAACTGTACGTGTATTCACATTTCCTAACAGGTTAAAATTGTATGCCGGACCTGGAACCCAGCCGATTCTTATCTTTCACAGAGCAATGTTTCCACATGCGCTCTAATCATCTTTCCACATAATCCGTTGCGGGAAAGCCTGTGTCTATGAATATAATGGCATTTCTCAAACAGAACACCATTTCAGCTAAGAGCGCCTTTATGAATGTGTTATTTTGATGAACAGGAAACGTTTCGAGAATTGTTTGTGATTTTCAGCTGCTCGTTCTTTTATATTTTTGTATACGATAATGAAACACACAACATATCAAAATCAAACATTCATTACGTGGGTTCAACAGAATTAATTGACTCACCTTTACACTGCCATTATGTTCCTTACGAGAAAATTTACAGCCGTTGGAGCAGAATCGAGAAAAAAATATAGAAAAGACAAATCCCTTCTACTTTGATGTTCTGGTGGACTTCATGAACATGCCTAAACAATCCTTAACATTTCTCATGAGAAGGCCGCCCAAGACAGACACGTGTATGCAATTTCCTTTACGGATGTGTTATACTTCCTCGAAAATCTTCGAATAAATGTAGTTTTGCAATGTCCCCCCTCACACCAGCTTTCTGGTGCACGTTTCACTTTAGTTCGCTACCTAACGTCATTATTATTATTTACTATTATTATTACTATTTTGTTGACGATCGCTACTGGGTTATTCATCAGAAGCAACCCAACATTCTCGTGAAGTAATTTCAAGTAAACCATAGAAAACTTGTATCTAGAGGGCGGACGAGGATGTGAACCAACAACCTTCCGGACAGACAGCTTGCACTACCGCGCAGTGTACGTTATTTTCTACTTAGCGCGTTAAGACAGCCAAGGAAAAAAGATTTGGTCAAAACACGTCAACAATGGCAATATGTCATCTTCGGTCACAATACTTTACCGCCCTATTCAAATTCAACGGGCTTTGGCACTAGCGTTCCATTATCAGGAGTTACGCTGACATTTTTGCGAATTACATCTCCTTTATTGTTTTGTTTTCGTCTGCATTAATGAAGGCCTTCCATATTCATCGTCGCAAGACAGGAAATTTGGCGTTTTTATTAACGTATTAGATGATGTGATGAATAGCAGCTTGCTCTAAATGTAGAAAAATTTAAGTTAATACGGATGAGTAGGAAAAACAAATCTGTAATGCTCGGTTACAGTATTACTAGTGTCCAGCTTGACACAGTCAAGTAGTTTAAATATCTAGGTGAAACGTTGAAAAGTGATATGAAATGGAACGAGTATGTGAGGATTGTGGTAGGGAAGGCGAATGCTCGACTTAAGTTTATTGGGAGAATTTTAGGAACGTGTAAAGGAGGCCGCATATAGGGTCCTAGTTAGACCTGTTCTTGAATACTGCTCGAATGTTAGCGACCCGCACCTGGTAGGATTAAAAGAAGACATCGAAGCAATGCAGTGGCGGGTTACTAGATATGTTAACAGCAGATTCGAACAACACGTAAGTGTGACGGAATTGTTTAGGGAACCCAAATGGCGATCCCTGGAGGGAAGGCGACGTTTTTTTCCGGGTACAGTTTTGAGAAAATTTAGAGAACCAGATTTGAAGCTGACTGCAGAACGAGTATACTGCCGCGAACATATATTTCGTATAGAACCACGAAGATCCAGACAGTCGCTTTTCCCTCGCTCTCTTTCCGAGTGGAACAAAACAGAAAACTACTAGTAGTGGTACAGGATACCATCCGCTACGCAGTGTTAGCGGAGTATGTATGTATGTTGATGTAGATACCACGTGGTTCGAATTCTAAGATTCATCACGTTATGTTTACGCACCAAAAATTCTGTGGCTGAGCATGTGTGATAAGCCGAAGCAGGTGTAATTCTCAAGATGTAAACGTAGACCTTGAGTAAGCCGAAACATGTCGACTTGAGCTCCGTTAGAAATTTTTCATCGAAAACCACCTGTAACGGGTAGGATTGCTATCCGTTCAGATATTTTTGGGGCCGTCACTGTTATGGACCTTCTTGTCCCGACACCGACAAAACACAATTTTGTCCGGATTTTATAAAATACTCTTACGAGTATTTTACTGGATGAAGCTGAGACCCCGGATTGGGTGATGATTGAAAACGCTATTATATACCTGACTAAAAATGGCGTAAATATTTCAGGCGACAATTGTTTTCTGTAGTATATGTATCTGACGAGCTTTTTAGAAACTAAACATGACTCGGAAAAATGTAGGTCTAAACACTCCGTCGAAGAAAGATGGATTTACTTTCTTAAGGAAACCGAAAATCCTGAACGCGAATACCAACTGCTAAAATTATGCGATTATTTGTTTTATATTCCCGCACACAACGCCACTGTGAAAAGAATATTTTAGCTGATGTCGGACCAGTGGACTGATGAAAGAAATCGACTGCTGCCAGGGACTGAATCATTCTTACAGTGCCAGTGTAACTACAAGCTGACTTGCATGGAGTGTTATAAATACGAAAAAGGAAAAAAACAGACTTTCTGAAAAAGGTGAAATCTATCGAAAATATACGGTGTACCAATTACTTCCGCCGCAACCAGTTCCATGTAATTGTGTTCTAAATGAAAAGTAAATACATTAAATAAATTTTTCTGAGTGCCCCGACGAGGTCCCAGCTAGATACGGCAGTCCCAGTCACGGGTGACGGAGGAGCTTGGGTTGGATGATGATGAGGAATGGTATCGGCCACGTCCTTTTGAAACAAGGCATTCTTGCAGGCCCGTTAAGTGATTTATAAAAATGGCACAGAGCCACATCTGATGACACCAGCTTGGTAGTTTAGGATCTTGTGTGTAATATTGAAACATTATCAAATAATGTAGTTCATGAAATAAGTTCGTGGCTTGTGGAAAATAATTTGATGCTAAATCACAGTTTTTACAGTTTGTAACTCACAATTCAACAAGAACCGATATTTTGATCAGATAGGATGGGCATATTATAAGCGAGACGGAACAGTTCAAGTTCCTAGGCGTTCGGATAGATAGTAAGCTGTTGTGGAAAGCCCATGTTCAGGATCCTGTTCAGAAACTAAATGCTGCTTTATTTACCATTAGAACAGTATCTGAAATAAGTGACAGTTCAACACGGAAAATAGTCAACTTCGCATATTTTCATACGCTTATGTCATATGGTATTATTTTTTGGGGTAATTCTTCTGATTCAAAAAGGATATTTTTGGCTCAAAAACGGGCTGTTCGAGCTATATGTGGTGTATGTTCGAGAACCTCTTGTCGACCTCTATTCAATAGTCGGGGAATTCTGACATTGCCCTCACAGTATATATTTTCTTTAATGCCGTTTGTTGTTAGCAATATTAGCTTATTCCCAAGAGTTAGCAGCTTTCACTCAGTTAATACTAGGCAGAAATCAAATCTGCATGTGGAATGCACTTCCTTGACTCTTGTTCAGAAAGGAGTGCAGTATTCTGCTGCATCCATTTTCAATAAGCTACCACAAGAACTCAAAAATATTAACAGTAGCCCAAACACTTTTAAGTCCAAACTGAAGAGTTTTCTCATGGCTCACTCCTTCTCTTCTGTCGAGGAGCTCCTGGAAGAGCTACAAATTAAGCAAATTCCAGTGTTACATTGTTGATTTTCTTTATTTAAACTTACGAATTGTTGCCTGAATACGTTTCTCGTATTTCATTTTATCTGTTTCTACTATCGTGTTATAATTTCATGTATTGACTCGTTCCATGACCATGGAGGCTTCTCCTTAATTTGGTCCCACGGAACAAATAAATAAAAGATCGCATGCACTTTTGCATTGCGGTCCTTCAGATTGTCTTAACGTCCACGATACTTTGCTCGGTAAATCACGGTTAAAGGCAAGCCCTCGATCACCGCCCTAGCGGTAAGATGGGTAATTCGAGTACACCGAGAACATATTACCCATATTACATGTAACCCATTTTCCTTACAGACACTTACCGTCCAAGAAAACGTGTTGAACCCTCCCTTCCGAGAATTCTTAGAGCCATTAACATACCTGTGGTGCTATTCCAAGCGATCGAATGCGTGTCACCAGTGGACGGTGTAGGACGGAATCTGGGTCGCCGGTATGCATCTCTTCGGCTCCTTTGGTAATTTGTGTACATAGTGAATCTGCACTGCAGCGCAGGCATTTGGCTGACTTGTGATAAATTGAGAAAATGGAATGACAGGAGACATAGCTCTTAGACGAGAGTGTCGCGCAAGTACAGCTGGGGTAGTGGCCAGGAGGAACGACTTCCGCTGCAGGCAGCACGGACGCAGCCGGCAAGCCCAGACCCACTCCGGCCGATTGTGCGAGCATCGCGAGGGACGCGACAACAAAGGAGGCGGTCTTTGTAGTAACCGACATCTCAACCCCGTGCTCCACTCTGCACCCTTTGTGCCTGCCTGCAGCCCCGAGCGGCATCCGAACAGCTTGTTCCGATCGCGCCCCTGTACTGCTCAATTTAGGTTAGGACAAGTGAAGGTAGTGCGTAAGCCAACGTTAAGGTGGCGTGCACTTCTTCTACTTCATGGAGGTCTACAGTAGGGTGTCCATTCGTCCCGTTTTTCCCGGGACAGTCCCGTTTTTTACCAAAATGTCCCGCTGTCCAGAAAGTTTTTTTGGGGACGCTCGAATGTCTCGTTTTTTTTATGATTCCGCTTGGCTAGAGTATTTTACGCTACTGGTCGTTTGACTTGCTATTAAGGGGCTACGGAACGCCCTATACTTGCAATGTTAAAATAACGCTTATAAATTACATCTTTCCTCACAAAGTATTTGAGGTAGGAAGTTGAACTTTTTACAGATTATTTATTGGAATATGGGCTACAACTTAACACAGGGATTTTACAAAATTTTAGTTCAGTTATTAAAGATGATTTTTTTTCAATTGTAACGAAAATTCACAACATATTTTTGCAATTTTTTATTTATATATTCAAAAATATACAGTTTTTTGGAAAAAGGCTGTGTTAAATTATGCAGAAGGTACTGTGTAACATTTACTGAAAGTTTGAAACAAATGTGTTTGGAAGATCCTTAGAAAACATGTAATTAGTATGAGAAAATAAAAGTTTTGGGAATCGAGCGACAAAGATTGGATTAACTTTTTAGTGCATTCCAGGTCCATAGGATGGATTATCTTCATCCTCTGAAAACTCCTCCTCCAGCTTCCTCTTGTTCCTCCTCCTGTTTACTCTTGCTTGTATTTCTAGACTCTTTACAGCCCTGTCTGCAGCCCGAAGGCGTTCCTTGTCTAAAGCAAGCATCGCTCGTACCATGTTAGAACCTATCTTCATTCCCATATTTCTAAATACCTTGCAACTTACAATGTTGCCATCATTGAAAGTCGCAACAGCATCATACACACCAAAGTGAAGTGTTTCTATTCCAACAAATACAGTCTTGGGGATTCTCGACCATATAACACTATTTACACTTTCATTGGGGTTTTGAGTTTTTCCGTGAATACACTTTTTCAACAGTTCAGGTGCTGCTAAGTCTCTGAAAATAGGTTTTATCACCTCCATTGTTGCATGAGGCAGACTATGCTTATGAGTGTACACTTCACCAGTTAGCAATCCTTTGTTATATTTACACCAACTGTCTTCTTCTTTGGGACACAAGCTATGTTGGGGATTTTCATCGTCTTTATTGTTTACAGTAATAACACATACCTTTTGCTTTCCAACATTTCTCCTTTTCTTAAAAGCCTTCAGAGGATTTCTAATAACTTTACTTTTACTCATTATTATACTTCAACAAAACAGAGACTCAAGAAACAGGATTAATTACGAATATTTTCGAGATAACGACAGAGTAAATAAACATGAAACAATCGACAATCACACCAGCGATATATATTGAACCATCACAGATTAGCCACAACACATACTTTATCTCACATCACTAAAATGTACCTGATGAACACGGACGTTAATAATAACACCATTTGACAGCAGTTTACCAGCGCCACAGTGGGTCACGCCCATGTAGAACACATTTCAAAAAAAATTTTAAACTAGTTGTAGTCTTCGGAATTGAATAAATTATATATCTATTAAAAGGTAGTCTGCAGATTCAGAAAACGCAAAAAAGTAAAAATAGAACTTTTCATGATTTTGAGCCTTTCCGGAGCCCCTTAACTGCGCAATTCTTTACGCTAGGAAGCGTGTGTTGACTTTCAGCATACCCCAAACATGTACCGAACTGTCAAAAATCGCAAGTAATTTTAAACGCACTATAGGTTACGAATAACAACTAAGATTCTTCTCTTCTAAATCGATCCACTGAATCCGTCCTTTCGGTCCAGAGATGCTCTACAACACTGATACTTGCTCTCTGGCTTTCGTCACCACACTGTTAATGTTTTGCACTGTGCAATCACTGTTTCATTATGCCAAACCGAAAGTGTAATTTCAACAGCAATATAAAAAGCGAGTTTCCTTTTATCACTGGTATTGGAGAAACTGTAGAATGTACGTTGTGCAGATCAGAATTTGCTATTGGTCATGGTGGAAGGTCTGACATTGTGAATCACATTAAGACGAAGAAACATCGCATGACTGATCAAACGAAAAGAGCAAATAAATGCGTGAGTGACTACAATGGAAACTTAAAATTAGTAACAGAAATGGATAGGCAGTTGGCAGCACAAGAAGCTACGTTTGCATACCACAGTGCAATGCATAACTATAGCTTTAAGTCAATGGACTGTACTACAGCAGTTGTTAAAAACCTTTCAATCCTAAATTCACATGTGGACACACAAAATGTAATGCAACCATTTCAAATGTTATTGCACCGTACGCAGCTCAGAAGGTTTTAAATGAACTGAAAAGTGCTCGATTCATTTCTGTAATGATTGATACATCGAGTCATCTGAATTTGAAGTTGGTTCCTCTCCTTATCAGGTATTTTCACTCTGAAAATGGCATCATGGTGAAAGTGCTCGAATTGGTTAATTTAGCTGGAGAAACTTTAGATTTACTTCAAAATTATGTGTTGGAGGTTTTAAAGAAATATGATCTTGAGGGACCCATCGACTGCCATTTAATTGTAAACAAAATCTACCAGCATTTCCACATATATACACTAAGGGTTGAATCTCTGAAGTAATTCTGTAAGTTTACTGAAACTGAATACAAAACTGTACTTGGGCACAGCAAGACAAGGTTGCTATCTCTGCTACCAGCATTGGAAAGAATTGTAGAGATATTTCCTGCTTTGAAATCATATTTCCCTTGATAAGTGTCCTGTTATCCTTAAACACTATTGTTCTTCTACATTTTCTTGTTATCCAGCTAAAACCTTTCTCCACAACAGTTAAATGTATTGAGCAACAAGAAATCACAATAGTGGAAGTTTATCAAGAAATAAACAAATTATTGGGCAAATTACAATGTAGAAAATCTGAAAGATTTCTCACATCCTTTGCACATCAGATTCTAAGAAAGCTGGAAGAAGAGGGTGAAATTACTGTAGAACAATTTCATATTTATGCTGACATCGTCTATGACTCTTGCACTAAGTATATTAAAGAATGGTGTTTACCATTTCTCACACCTTTTAAAGCATTTGACTGAGTTAATACTCAAAAGGAGCAGTTACAGTGGAAGGATATTCAGGACTTTTGTGTTTTTGTTAAAAGTATTGTACCAAATTTTCCTGTTGATGAAGACGAACTGTTCGATGAATTTTCATGTGCACAGAACTTCATAAAAAGTGAAGAAGGGGACAAAGAAAGTGTTAGTGCAACGTGGTGTAATATTTGCTTATTTCAAAAGTAAAAACATTAACATGAAAAACATGATTCATTTGGTGGAGTATTGTCTAGCAATTCCTGGGTCAAATGCTCGTTAGCGAACTTTGTGGTCAGATGAAAAAAAAACAGAATGAAAGTTGAAACAGTGAGGCCTTGATCATTGTCGAAACACAATTTAATGGTGTATCGTGTACTTACTTTTATGATACAATTTCAAACGAAAATGCACTTCTTGATAAAGTAAATAAAAGTGAAAAGTACGGTGAAAGTGTGGCAGGATAATTGTAAAAAGTGATTTGGGATCATCTGAGTGCACGTTGTTAAGGTAAATTTGTATGTGTATTAAATTTAGTCAATACAATATTTGTCCCGTTTTTTTCTTCATTGTCCCAGATTTTCTCTAATTTATTTTAAATGTCCCCCTTTTTCAATGAAAATGAAATGGACACCATAGTCTACAGCAATAGAACGGTAAAGATGTTTTTCTCACCTTACAACACCACGCTCCTCTCCCCTTCCGCCTCCGATCCTTCATTAAGCAGATCCACACACCCAGAAGTTTCACAAAAACATTCGTTGAAGTGAATATTTATGAATGAATTAATATACTTTTTATCTTTTGTCTTACCCATTATATTTTAAATAATCGCGACTGTGATAACTGAAATGAATGTACATATAAATTCCGCCTTCTCACAAAAATCAATTTAATTTTAACTATGCACGATTAAATTTTGAACCTTCCGGATCCATCGAGAAGCATCGGAAGTGCTATCATTTCCATCATTTCTGTTTACGGAGCCACAGTGATGCAAGAAATCATAAGAGACAGGTAGACATGCATACATTAATCCTTGTTCCGTAGATCATTAATACGACATTTCATAATGATGTGGAACGTGTCACTTTAACATAAGTTTTCTTTACACAAAATAATCCTTTTAGTTACTACTTCATATCTAAGAATTCATCTATTGAGTAGAAGGAGTTGTCATTCAGAAATTCTTTTAATTCGCTTTTAAATGTTGGTTGGCTATCTGTCAGACTTTTAATACTATTTGGCAAATGACCAAAGATTTTTGTGGCGGCATAATTCATGCCTTTCTGTGCCAAAGTGAGATTTAATCCAGAATAGTGAATATCATCCTTTCTTCTAGTGTTGTGGCTATGCACTTCGCTGTTATTTTTGAATTGGGATGTGTTATTAATGACAAATTTCATAAGTGAATATATGTATTGCGAAGGTACTGTGAATATCCCTAGTTCCTTAAATAAATGTCTGCAAGGTCATCTTGGATGGGCTCCAGCTGTTATTCTGATTACGCGCGTTATTGCAATGAATACTTTCTCTCTTAATGACGAATTGCCCCAAAATATGATGCCATATGAAAGCAGTGAATGAAAGCAGGCATAGTAGGCTAATTTACTGATACGTTTAACACCAAAATTTGCAATAACCCTAATAGCATAAGTAGCTGAACCTAACCGTTTCAGCAGATCATCGATGTGTTTCTTCCAATTCAATTTCTCATTAATGCACACACCCAGAAATTTTGAGTATTCTACCTTAGTAACACTTCCGTTCATAGTCTATGTTTATCAATGGTGTTATTCAATTTACTGTACAGAATTGTATAAACTGTGTTTTCTCAAAATTTAGTGAGAGTCCATTTGTAGAGAACCACTTATTAATTTTCTGAAAGACATTTGCAATTTCCTCAGCTGATTCTTGCTTCTTGGGTTTGATTACTATACTTGTATCATCAACAAAAAGAACTTTGCATCTTTATGAGTATAGAGTGGCAAGTCGTTGATATATATTAAGAATAAGGGACCAAAGAATGAACCCTGTGGGACGCCATTCTTGATACCTCCCCAGTTAGAGGGCTCTGCTTGTTTTTGTAGATTATCTGTACTGTTAATTTCAATCTTCTGCGTTCTTCCAGTTAAGTATGAATTAAACCATATATGCACCGTCCCATTCATACCAGAATAATTAAGCTTATCTACAAGAATTTCATGATTCACACAGTCAAAAGCCTTTGAGAGATCACAAAATATCCCAATGGGCGATGTTCGGTTATTCACTGCATTTAATATTTGATCAGTGAAAGCATATATAGCATTTTCTGTTGAAAAGCCTTCCTGAAAACCAAACTGACATTTTGTTAGTACTTCATTTTTACAGATATGTGAGCTGTAAGTACCAAAGTATCGGAACATATAATTATGCAATAAACAAAAAACAAATGACACCAGTTATGGCATTGGCCAGGGAGCTCTAACGACTTGATAAAGTCAACAGCTTTGATATAATGTTCATATCAGGAAATAAATCGCAAAATTCTGGAGACGACAATGTGCTGAAACATGCAGGGAAATAATACTAGTGTCTCAGCAATGCTGCTTGCTTAGACGATATTCCCCAGTCAAGACACCACTGAATGCTTTAGCAGTACTTCAGTAAAGATTTAGCAACAAAAGAACTTTCACTCACAATTTTAACCCCTTAGTGGGTTCATTTCAAAAATTCCTGAAGCACTTTTTTTTTATTTTATTTCTGACCGAGAAATCACATACCAACTTTCGTGGTTCTAGCTTCAACATTCCTTATTAGAGACTTTTTTTTCAAAAAACCTTTCTTTCCCTACGTCACCCTCTTTAGCTGTGCAATTACGAACAATCCTGTACTAAATGATGCCTACAGTACAAGGCCAACATCCTTTCCAAATTTCAAGTTTATATCGTTAGCAGTTTGGACTGAGCGAGAAGAGTGTCAGGACACTTCTTTTTATATATACAGAAGATTATTACAGAATAATGGCTTCATATCCCAGTGACCTTTCTGGTAATATTCCCCTTAATGTCTGTACACCACTGAACATGCGTGTAATATGGAAACTGTGCTTGGAAAGCAAAAGTTACCACTGACTCGTCAGGTTCGCTTATGGAACACAGTTAAATACGAACCTACGTCATTGCTCCCAGTTATTATTTGACAACCGTAAGAAACTATCATCTTTAAACGAGCACTTAACGAAAACTTGCACAACAAAGATCAATAAAAATGAAATGATTATTTGGCATGATTGGCCGCGAGACCTGTCTGAGGTAGTTCGGCCGCCTGGTGTACGTAAATGAAGACGAGATGAAATGAAATGGTGAGGGCAATACACTCAGTCCCTGAGCGAAGAAAATCTCCGAGCCGGCAGGGAATCGAACTTGGGATCTACGGGCTCGACGCTAACCACTGGAACACGAGCCTCGGACAAGAGCAATACAATAACCCTGTTGCAGAATATTACCGGGTGGTTATTACAAAGTGCAGCTACGGTGCGGTATGTAATTGTCGTATGGCAGCGAAACTTGGTAGGTAGATATTTTAATGCGTTAATGCGGAACTGATTTACGTTGGAATAAAAAGTTGGGTCCAATTTTGGCCACCAGGTAGAAATCTGACGCTGTGAATGCAAGAAAGAAGTACAGGAATGTTCCCATATGTAATGGTTTAGGAATAGGACGTGGACAGAAAATGACAAATAAGTGAAAAAGGCATAATATTACGTTCGCTTCCATACGATAGTTACAGTGCACACTCAACCTCCGTGAAAAGCTGCACTTCAATTATAATGCCCCAGTATGTAACTATACAGGACTGTTTCTTTACCGGAGTGGTTCGGAATATAAACCAAGCGAGCAAAGTAATTTGAGTACCAAAGTAAATTACTCTCTGCAACTTGACACTAGAGACCAACAGTTCCTTGACAGAAAACTCTGGAAAGTTAGCCGGAAGTGTTCATACTCACGCTGTAGAAGTTACTTACCCTTCTACTGGACACATACAAAAATATTTTAAACTAGCATCCAACTTCCGGGTTGGAAATTTGTGGTAAAATCTAATGGGACCAAACTGCTGAGGTCATCGGTCCCTAAGCTTACACACTACTTAATTTGATTTTAACTAACTTAACGCTAAGGACAATACACACACACACACACACACACACACACACACACACACACACACACACACACACACACCCGGGGGAGCACTCGAACCTCCGACGGGGAGAGCCGCGCGAATCGATACAACGCGCCTCAGACCACGCGGCTACACGGCGCGGCAACAATCAAATGATTACCCTACTACGATCTCATTACCTGCAACAGTTAAGATCTGATTTTCAACTTTTCGCGGCGTAATGAATAATCCATTAAATTTCGGGAAGCAAGTCGCAGGACGACGCGCGGCCGAAATATCTGTGGAAGTAATTTTATTTGCGCGGTTGCATGACCGAAATTTAATGGATTAGTTCAGACTTCGCCAGCGCTTTTACTGTCAAACTGTGTTACAACGTCGCCGTCGATGCTCTTTCCGTTTTTTTTTTTTTTTTTTTTAACGAACGAGTAAAAAAAGGAAAAGAAATGAGGATTCACCAGATACGAAAGTTTACTTCCAACACACCCGTCTCTAAGTTCCAGGCCTCAACACTTTGGTTACACAAGATAATTACCGGTTACTCCTTTATTCATTGCGAACGCAGTTTCGATCATTCGTCATTTTGAAGCAATTAACAGCGCACCATGTATTCTTTATAAGGCACGTTCGTGAAAGGAAACGTGTGTTCCACACAGAAATCTTATGGTCTGGACAACGCTTGTGCTCATCTGAAGTTCGGAATAACAGCTGTAATTATGCCTACGTGCATATTTTTATTTGTGATCTGTAGACTACAGTTCCCAGTTTCTTTCTTTCTTTAAAATAGACGGCACGTTTCCTTTCCTGAGCGTCTATACGTAACTAATGTACGGTAATGCTTTCAACTGACTGAAAATGACAAGCTGCAATCGCAGTACATAAAAGTGGGCGTAATTACAGTGTTTCTCTGTCACATGAAGGCTATAGACCTGTCACTCTTCAATTACGTGTTCGAACCCCAGGCCAGCTCAAGCCAATCAACAACACGAGACACACTTAGTTGTCACGAGAAGCTGACAGACAGGTATCGTCGAGCGTTGAAGTGGTTGTAAAATATCGCGCGAAACTAGCGAAAGGAATCACGTGTTACCAGCCAGCTAGCACAACGACTGTGCGTAGGGAATCAAGAAGAATGGGGTGCAATGGTCGAGCAACTTCTCGTAAGCCACAAATTTCTGCAGTCAATCCTAAGCGACGCTTGACGAAGTCATTGGACGGTGGAGGACTAGAAACAAGTGATTTGGAGTGATGAATCACGCTATACTCTATGGCAATCAGAAGGAAGCGTTTGGGTTTGTCGAAAGCCTGGAGGACGTTACCCGACGCCAAGTTTAGTGCCAACGGTTAAGTACGGACGAAGTACTGTCAGAGTACTGTGTGTTTTTCAGGATTAAAAGTGTGGTACCTCTAACGCGCTTTAGAAAATGGTAAATACGGGAGGATGTGAACACAGTTCACTGCGTACACTAGGGGAATAGTTCGGAGGCAATATCTTGTTTCAGCATGACAATGCACTCTGTCGTTCAAGCAGCATCTGTGAGTGAATAACATTCCTGAAATGGACAGGCCTGCCCACATTCCCGACCTCAACCAACTGGAACACCTCTGGGATGACTTAAAAAGACGACTTCGCTCCAGCCACCATCACTATCTTCTCTGGATTCGGTTCTTGAGGAAGAAAAGGCTGCCAGTCCTCCACTGAGCAGGGTTCTGGCTGTCATAAAAGCGAAGAACTGGTACAGTCCGTATTAATTTCCACCAATTGATGTCCGAATACTTTCATTGAGATAGTGTATATCTAAACCCCACAAGGCACTTCACAACTTTGAGTGCCACTATCATTTCCCCTCGTCTCCTGTTCCATTCGCGAGAGGTAGCCTACGCGGGAATCGTCGTCATATCCTTTGTATTCTGATACAAAGAATGAGCAATACGTCCTGTGCTGCCTTCCGTGCAGTTCTAAATCAGTATCCTCCAGAGTGCTGTAATCTTATCTCTCTCTCTCTCTCTCTCTCTCTCTCTCTCACACACACACACACACACACACACACACACACACACACACACACACAGAGAGAGAGAGAGAGAGAGAGAGAGAGAGAGAGAGAGAGAGAGCTCACACACACACACACACACACACACACACACACACACACACAGAGAGAGAGAGAGAGAGAGAGAGAGAGAGAGAGAGAGAGATGTGGCTGTTCGTCGAATAATTTGAGAATGATTATACAATCTCACAGTCCGTCAATGTGAATAAGCTTATCAGTTGAACTGTTGGGAAGTGTTGGCATTTTCTTTGAGGCTATGTTTCGTAAACAATTCCCTGTATCACCAGTAAGAGAGGTGAATTCTAAAAGTAAGGACCGCAGAACAGAGTCGCACGAACGCAGCGTCATCTGTTGTTAAAGAAACAACGGACGTAATTATTTTTGTTCGGTAGTTGTGCGACGGAACGAATGCAAACAACAATTGCGTCGAAAACCGTTTCCCCTTCCCATCCTGTGTTGCGAAATGGGGGCTGTAATTTGATTTTCATGTGCAAAAGTACCCAAAGACCCTTAATTTCATAATGAATTGTTCCTAGTCATGGAAAGGTTAGACCAGGGGTGGTCAACCTCTTTTACCTAACGCCTACTATTGAATCTCTGTTAGCACTAAAATTTTATACCCACTCACCTGCACCACTGCAATGGTGATTTATAAAGTAGGAAAGTAACTGCTATACAAAATTTATAAAGCAGAGTTACAGCAAGTTAAAGCATACAGTAATGATTACTTACGGAATACTTTGTCAAAATTCAGTTAAAACATAATGACAATGTTTTAAAAACCTTTACCACACACCATGAAATCTGGAATGCCCACTATGGGTAGCAGGGACCCGGTTGACTACCCATATGTTAGACAATGCTATAAAAATTTTCAAACTGGCCACTCAACTCTGCGCGATGATCGGCAGCAAAGTGACAGGTTCAGTTACCATATGTATGAAACAGTGCAATAAGTTAACGAAAATCTACGATACGGTCGACGTTTGGTGGCCTAACTAATAAATCTTCTCATGTTGAAACTAAGATGGGACGGAAAACTAGTCCGCGATATTGCTCCTCCACCGCCTCTCGTACCTAGGATAAGATTCAACATATCCGTTGGGAACTTTTCGACCACTTGCCCAACAGTGGCGACCTCGCACCCGGCGATAATCACTTCTTCTTGTGTTTGAAACATTTTTTTTTTTTACTACAGTTTGAGGATGACATGTTGTCATCTGGTCTATTTACAGGTCGAGAGAGTAAATTCAGATGGGCTGAAGCAGCCAGTGCAATGTTACGAGAATTGCTTCGAAGTGAACGGAGATTACGTTGAGGTGATACGGTTTGTAGCAGATTAAATTTGCCAATAAGAGTTTTTTTTTATAATGAATATACAGTGACTCAAAAAAGTATAGTCCGACCATAAAGAATAGAATATGAGGACCAAAACCTTAAAACTATAGCTAACACCCAAACCGCCAGATGTCAGACACTCAGATCGGTACCAAACGTTGTGAGTCGATAGAGTATCAACCAAAACACCTATTTAGTCCGTGCTGTATGCTGTCCTCCATTAGAACATCTGTAAATGGTAATTAAAAGTAACACCAGAAGTACAGAGTATACCGAAAGTGCATCTGTGAGCTGTAATTACAAACTCATGAAGGTGAGTTGGTAGAGCGTCAGACCATCGTTTTAAAGATCCCGAGTTCGTAACCCACTGATGGTGTTTTTTTTAACAGTCTACAAGTGAAATTGTTATAGAGGAGAACATTTCTCTGACATGTAAATGGACGTTTCGGAGTTTGTAGCAATGTGCTATTGGCAGTCTGCTTTCGCGTAGTTAGTTGAAAGTAGCAAACCTATAGTGTACATTTCTATAGATGTCACTACACCTATCTATCCAAATGTACTCAATAGGTTTACTACTTTCAACTAACGAAGCGAAAGCAGACTGCCAAAAGAACATTGTTACAAACTCGGAAACGTCCTTTTAAATGTCAGAAAACTCATATAACAGTTTCACACACAAACTGTTAAAAAAATTACCGTTAGTAAGTTTTGATCTCGGGACCCATAGTTTGACGATCCGACGCTCTACCAACTCGCCCACTAGTGATCATTCTATTCACAGTTCACAGATACGATTTCGTTTAAGCATCTTCTACAGGACGACAGCACGCAGCACGAACTAAATCGGTGTTTTGGTTGATACTCTATCGACACACAATGTTTGATACCGATCTGAGTGTCTTGACATCTAGAGATTTGGGTGTGAAAAACAAACAATAACTATTTCCGTACATTGGTTTAACATCTACATTCAGAAAAAATTTGGGTTAATACATTGCTTAATTTGTGAACAAATCCACGTTATTTAAAATAATGTCCCAGTTGATGCCAAGAGAAAGTAGTCTCTATCAGGTTGTTTCGAGAAGGAAGATCTTTTTAAGAAATCGGAGAAACCACTGGAAGACGTACCACTGCAGCGAAGACAATTATATACAGGTTCAATCAGGTCAAAACGTACGAAAACCAATCACGAAGTGGTCGTCCTGCAGCTCTATCCGAGATAGAAAAATGATAGCTACTTGGAGAAGCCAAGAAAAATTCAAAACAAAGCGCCCTAAAACTTTCTCCTGCAGTTCGAAAGATACAGGAAAGTTTTTTTCCAGGTCAGACTCTGAGCAGTGTGCTCGATAAAGGCCTAGTAGCCTGTAGAAAACCACAAGTCAGTAAAATAAACTGCACTTGCAAGGGAAGATAAATCCCATAGGTTTCATTTCTGGAAGACGATTCTATTTACTGACGCGAGTAACTCAAATTGGCGAGTATCAGAGTGGAGGAAAAGGAAACGTTAAGTTTAAGAGAGAAACGTAACAGCCGCAATTTAATTTTATCCATATTTTGCAGCTGTGAACGTGACTGTATTCGATATACAGAATGCACGAATAAAAACGCCTTCAGTCACAATTTTCTCGTGTTATATTACATTACACGATACACCTCGGACCCTGTGAGTCTCTCGTCTGGTGCGATGTGTTAGACGATTCGTACATGACGATGGACCCACAGGTTCCGAAATGAAATATGTAATTTAATAGAACACGAAATTTATTCATACTTCCAGTGTATAACAGCCGCAGTTGAAAGTTACGGAGGTTCAGTACTTGTCGGGGGCCGCATGAGTGCAAATGGTATGTGGAATTCTGGACCACAATGTTCACATGAACATTCTAAAAGATATATCCAGAAGTGTGAATAATATCGGTCTTTCTGGGGATTATATTTTCACACATGATAATGGTCCAAAACATACAGCTCTAGACGCAAAACTGTTGCTGGATGCCGACACCATCGCAATGCCTAGTAATTAATACAATAGAGAATTCCTTCAATATACTCGACAAAATTTTGAGGCATCATCAGATATCCAACAGAAATGATCCAAAGAGCGCTCTAATACATGAACTGCGTAAAATTACAGCGCAAGCAACACATGACACCCATGTCAAGAAGAATGCAAGAAATCGTAAGGATAACAGGAAGACGTACTAACAAGGGAACCTCCCCATCGCACCCCCCTCAGATTTAGTTATACGTTGGCACAGTGGATAGGCCTTGAAAAACTGAACACAGATCAATCGAGAAAACAGGAAGAAGTTGTGTGGAACTATGAAAAAAATAAGCAAAATATACAAACTGAGTAGTCCATACGCAGGATATGCAACATCAAGGGGCCGGCCGCGGTGGTCTCGCGGTTCTAGGCGCTCAGTCCGGAACTGCGAGACTGCTACGGTCGCAGGTTCGAATCCTGCCTCCGGCATGGATGTGTGTGATGTCCTTAGGTTAGTTAGGTTTAAGTAGTTCTAAGTTCTAGGGGACTGATGACCACAGATATTAAGTCCCATAGTGCTCAGAGCCAACATCAAGGGTAGTCTGACCTCAGGAGCGCTGTGGTCTCGTGGTTAGCGTGAGCACTTGTGGAACGAGAGGTCCTTAGTTCAAGTCTACCCTCGAGCGAAAAGTTCAAACCTAAATCGGGCAAGGTAGAAGAATCTTTTTACCCATTCGCCAAGTGTACAAGTTAGGTGGGTCAACATATTCCTGTCATGTGAAGCATTTGCCGGCACCAGTGTCGTATAGAATATATCAGACGTGTTTTCCTGTGGAGGAATCGGTTGACCTATGACCTTGCGATCAAATGTTTTCGGTTCCCATTGGAGAGGCACATCCTTTCGTCGCAAAACACAGACACTAAACTTATTACAGTGAACAGAGATGTCAATGAACGAACGGACAGATCATAACTTTGCGAAAATAAATAAATTAAAATTTTCACTCGAGGGAAGACTTGAACCAAGGACCTCTCTCTCGTTCCGCGGGTGCTCACGCTAACCACGGGACCACGGCGCTACTAAGCTCACGTTATCCTTAATGTTGCCTATCTTCCACATGGAGTACTCAGTTTGTATATTTTGCTTATTTTTTTCATAGTTCTACACAACTTCTTCCTGTTTTCTCGATTGATCTGTGTTCAGTTTTACAAGGCCTATCCACTGTGCCAACTTATAACTAAATCTGAGGGTGGTGCGATGGGGAGGTTACCTTGTAAGTACTAACCATAACATATTTTTTTTGTTCAGTGTCATTTTCAGTATTGCGGACGAATACTTATTTTGCATCCTAAATTGTCTACCTTTACATTCGAATGTTTGACTATGTTTATGTAAATAGAAATCTGTGTTTCTTTATTGTATTCTCCTTTTCATTGATTAATAGACAAGTCCATATCCCTGTTGTACTTTATTCTGACAATTTTTCAATATCTATACACCCTTAAACTAGTACTAGTGAATACTTTTTGGAGTAATTGTATATGCTGTTTTTATGAGCGGAACACTCTTGCTTTCCACATACGCCTCTGAGTGCCGGAACTCGATCGACGCAAAGCAACACAGGAATTTACTATGAATGCCGGAGCAGAGTGAACAGGCCGGATCCCGCTGCACTGTCGCTTTCTAGTCCTTGAACTACTGACGCGTTGCAGTAACGGCACTGCAGCATGCATCAAACCACCCACGCGCCCAGGGCTCCGTGTTGCTAGGACTGAACCTGTCGCTGAGACAACGAATGGAGCCCCACGAACTCACATTCATGGCAGACGGCTCTCGACAACGCTATGAAAATATCTCTGAGAAAAATCCGCGGCCCAATACCAGAGTAATTTACTCAGTGAACTGCCAGTCCTAGCAGTGAATGAGTACAGGAAACTGAGTAACAGTGAAGAGGTTAAATGACAATTCTGCGATGAATTGTTTGTAACTTACGCACCAAGCCACCGAACTGTTGTATTTTGGGATAAAATTTAACCGATAGTACTGCTTTTGATAAGCATACGCAACTATCTGGCAGGAGTAAACAACAAGCAGGTCTTCTGCTATGCTGCAACAGCTTACACGATCGCTACAAGAATCGGTGACACACTGTGTCTTCCAACTTGGGGGAAACTCAACAAGAGTGTGACTAATTCTGAAGGATACAGTGCGGAAGTGCACATTTCAAGGCTACTGGTACGCTATCGGCGAGGACGACCTGGATCGAAGGTCTGAGGCTGATTTCAAGGCATTGCTCGCGATGACGAGTTAGCGAGGAAAGTAACTGGTCCGACGGCGTACAACTCAGAATGGTACCGCAAACAGCTTTCGTAACGGCAGGGTTTAATTGGACAAAAAAAGGAACTTGTACGTGGCCTTCTGTTCCGTGATTTTCCTTGAAGACTCTGTTATTGGTCACGTGCATTTCTATCCATTTAAGACATTAGTATTTTTTGCTACTTGAAAGCTGTTTCAGCACAACATATTTTATCTACAGCTAGATGGTCGTCTGCCTCATAAAGACTGTGGTCCCAGAGAGGTCTGGATGAGATCCTGCCTGCACGATGGATAAAAGTCAACGAAATGCAACAAAGTGCTGCAAGTTATTTCAAAATTTAATACCTTTCGACTGAAGCTACTGGCGGACCACGAATAATGGAATTTGGCTACAATGGCCAGCTACACTGAAGTCACTTCGAGAACCACCTGACTTCGAGAGCAACATTCACACCGAACACAAAGACAGTAATAGTTCTAAGACGATCGGCGGCACCGACAATTTATCTGCCGATGGTGGTCAGTGGAGCAAGGGAGTAACTTCATTTCAATTTACTACACAGATATTGAGTATCATGGAATGATGACATTTTTATTGGCCCCCTGAAAATATTTTCTAATGCTAACCGACAGTAGAAAAAAAAATGCATACAGACAAGATTACGATTCAACTGGTATACTTCAGATCAGTTGTTCCCAACCTTTCTGAGACCATTATCCCATGAGCGCAAGCGGCCACTAGATAGAACGTATTACCGCCCCCCCCCCCCCACAACATCAGCACACAGCTACAATTTAGAAGAAAAAAAAATCAAAAATTCTCCGAGCATCGCAGGTGCTACCTACAATTTCTTTTCAGAAAAGCAACCGAATCATCCACACTGAGGCCAAACACTTGTTACAAAACACGCTTCCTACGCACCGTTCCTCACCGTAGCGATACTTGCTTCTTTCACATCCTGTGCCCTCATTTAAAATCAACCAAGTTGAAATGTATACACTATACTTTGTTAATCACTTGCTGGTCTCCTTACTTATGAACTGGGAGAAATTGGAAGACTTGAGGCTGCCAACGAACTTTGTGTGCGACCACTGTGGCTAACAATAATGCTCTGCAGGCCATACAGCAATACACTAGCCATTACATTATTGTTACTGTGTTGTGCTGTCAACTAGTTTGTTCATCTATTGCGAACTGAATTATGAAGCAATTACTGGTCCATTGCGGAAACTACCTACAACTCTGTGAAGGCATTCTCTGGAGATATTTAAGCATATGTGATGCATATATCTCAGTTTTGCTGTCCTATATGCATGGCACAAAATACAATGTGTATATAGTGGATGGACTAAGAGGAAGAAGGCGCTTTTACATGCGTTTCAAAAGTGTAACCGCTACCACAGTGTATCACACGCGTTAATTCTAGTATTTCTCAAATTGCAATTGTTTTCACTTACATATTCCGTATTACAGCCTTATGAAATAGCGATAAAATAATAATCTTACAAAAATAATTTAGTTTCGTGACCGAAACAAGTGGACCCTTTTCTTTTTACTCCTAATAAAGTTTCATTTTACACCTCCAGTGGTAATTATCCCCGGTTGGGAACCACCGCTACATATCCTCCTACAAAATATATACTGTGAATTGAAGGTGAGAGACGTTAAGTGTAACTAAATAAAGAAAGAAATGTGTGTACCTCTCAAAGTGTTCTTGAAGAACAGCTACTATGCTTCATATCAACTTTGAAGAAGATGGTGCAAAATGGGTTTAAAGAAAATTACTTATGCGGAATTATTTACTGTATTTAGCACGCACTAGAGTTATCCGCAGTCGAACCCGAACACCCAAGTTAGGCAGGCTGTGCTATTTTATTCTGGCCACATTGATAAGTCTCATGGACCAGTTCACAACTCCAAAATGTCAGCAGCAATCTCCGTCGATTCGAAGCTTTTAGTAACCATGGAAGAAGGATCCATGGCATACAGGATATTGTAGGTATATTGGTTTTTTCACAACGAACAGATTCTTAATGTACAGAAATTTTCGAATGGAAGACCACTGTCCGTGAAAGGCACCTGTACAAGAAGGTTTCCACCCAGCCTATGAATCAAGGACAATACACACTCTCTCTCTCTCTCTCTCTCTCTCTCTCTCTCTCTCCCTCCCTCTCTCCCCATTCGACATAATTCGCGTAACATCATTTCTCCCAGTACTACATTTTTTAATGAACTATTCATACAACAGTACATACCGTTTATTAATAAATTACCTAAACAATGTGAAACTTATGAGAGATTCAATAGTAAACCCTTCCCACAAGGGAATTTAAAGTGGCTCTTCCAGAAAGTTACTCACTTAAAAGAAACTTAAGCGATCAGGTGCGTCTTGCTTAAAATAAAACAGTTGAACAGATGAAAACTAAGTCATGAAGTACAAACTGGAGTGAACTTTTTTTCCAAAAGATACGTTAGCCATAGATGACTGAAGGCGACAGGAAATGCCAACAAACTGCCCCTCCCCTCTATATTTCCCAATTCAGGGAAAACCGCATTTCGATGTCTGCATGAACCGCGATGACTTCGTGGTACTCACGTTAGATCCCCCCAACGCAAAATCACTCAGGCAGGACCTGGCTCTCCGCTTCCCTTCCGCACGACTGTACCTTACCAAGCCTCAGCCCGCCTGTCCCTACCGGGAGTTCCCACGATCGGCTCAACCGTTGAGCTCTGCTAAACACACACACATAAGATTCCGGCCATCTTTTGCGGGCGCACTGTACTGCACTGTTGTCTGTCGTTCGGAAAATTCATAATGGTGGTATAGGAGTCATTCGTTCTGTCATCCTGGGAGTCTTCCACAACTTCCGATATCTCTATACCGTATGCGGACGCGATGGCTAGACAGAAACTGGAACAAGTTCAAACTGTCGCAGCGCGATCTCTATGAAGTTCCATGTCAATTCAGAGTGGCCTGAATTAGCCTTACTTATTATAAGATGAATTTGTCGGGGTTATGACAGCAACCACAAAGGTTTTGGGGAATCTTCAACACAGGATGTTTCTTATTTCATGTACCGACGAAGGGAACCAATGTTATACGCACATGGCAGTACCTCAAGAGGCGAATATATTATTGTACAGCTGTTAACTCTGACCTTTCACATAGTACTGAGAGACTGAACGAAAAAATTTTTTTATATTGTGTAATATATTCTAATGGCAGAAGAAAGCTCATGAAGAGCGATGTAGCGAGATACGCCGCCCGACAAGCAAGGTACCTAGCAGATGTGCAAATTGTGTTACCCAAATCTTTTGATAAATTGCAGCGTCAGTAGTCAGTACCTCAATACGATACTGACATGACAAAGCAGGTACAATTGCGCTGAATCGGCAGGCTTCGCTCGGTCTCGACTTTGGGTTTTTTCATTTTTCACTTTGAATACCGATGCGTTAGCGTGTGTCTTTACCTACTGAATGTCGCTAAAAAGTAAACCGCCTAAACAAAAAAATTAAAAAAAACGCAGCTATTTCGATATTCGATGGATAAAGTTACCACTATTACACATAGACAAAAATACTCAGCCTCTCTGCAAACTGTTCTGAGTAGTGCAGTTCGATGTGTTCAACGGTTAAAAGAATTAGGTACGTCCTAATTGTGTGTGACGAAATGGACATACAGAAAATTTAAGTTCTTTGGAAGATTTAGTAACAGTAATACGGTAAATACAATTAAATATCTGTGTAATATACAAGTGTTCTAACTGAAATTTCAATGTAGTTTATTGCTATGACAGTACTAACGCAGTGATATAACCACTGACCTTCCACCTCCATTTTTGCGGCTTAATTACAAGTATTTACATCCAATATGTAACGAAGGTAAGCCTGCTAGATAAGCTGAAGTACAGGTGTGAGAGGAAGGATCGACAGCATTGTCTTCGTAGGAACGTTTCATAGTGGGAACGATGCATCCAGTCGCTG
The DNA here is from genome assembly GCF_023898315.1 of Schistocerca nitens. Taxonomy (NCBI): domain Eukaryota; kingdom Metazoa; phylum Arthropoda; class Insecta; order Orthoptera; family Acrididae; genus Schistocerca; species Schistocerca nitens. The sequence goes on from NC_064617.1 coordinate 212,875,680, forward strand.
ACACTTGAAAGCGAAGCGTCCTGTGCAGATTATAGCTTCTCATTGGTGTCAACACGCGTGACCCAAAAGCAATGGCCGATATCGTTACCGTAGCATTTATTACTATACAGACGTTGCACGACATCCAACCTCTTAGAGTCCAAAATAACATCATACTTATTTCAGTATAGGGCAGGATTAGTCGTAGTTTCATCACAATCCACCAGACGTGTCTTTACAAGCAGACACATCACACAGCACATGAGCCATCACATGAGCAAATGCAGCCATGACGACGCAGTACAAACGTTCAATACGGTGAGGTATAGCTAAGCTCTGGTGCTCACTGACAACGGCGAGGATGACCTGGCCAAACAAAAGTTTACAGAGAGCAAACCAAATATGCTCTACAGAACTAAGAGGCGTTGCTAGTCAGTCTCGTATTACGTATGGAAACAACCTAAGTGTAAACTTCACACTGATAAGACGGCAGGTGCGTTCCTTTGAAGGAACCATCTTGAGATTCGTCTGATGTTATTTGTGAAAAACCACTGTAACTCTCAATCTAGGCGACCAGTTAGAAGATCTGAATACCTCTCCTGCCCCATGGAGTCCAAGATATTAAACTTCTCGTCTCCCGTATTTTCGTCTTGGATATTTTATCAAAGTGTTGGCTACCCGGACATGCCAGATGTGGTCGGATATTTCAGTCTCTAGGAATCACTCCTAATCGTTTTTGGGCGAATCGTGGAAGACGAGGATTCGACATACACTTAAATTCCAAACTATTTACGATCTCGTGTGGTAACGGACAGATCCCAATCAAGAACGCCTTCAACTCAGATGCCAACATGTTTTGTAGTGCATACCACTCTTTCAGAGTCACTGCACCTTCACACTCAAAGCCTACACCGAATTTCGATTCGTCTCTACAGATATCTAACTGCAATGCTCACAGAGCCAACTGACGTACTGGGGTGGACGAAAATATGGAAACACCGCAAGACTGGCGTGCTTCAACATATATACAGACGCTAGCCAAGCCTACAAGTTGCGCTGTTGTATCTGACCATAAACGACACTTGTGCAATATTCTTAATACGTTGCAAGTCTCAGAGCAGTGTTCTACGTAGTTTGGGGGCGTTCATTAATTACGTCAGGCGCTTAGAGAGGTGGAGTGCGTCGAGCCGAATCTCACGTGAGGGAGAGGGGAGGGGTCTCGGCAAATATCACATAATCCCCCACCCCCCAAGAAACAGTGTAAATTTGGGAGAAAACCGGATTAAGTAAAACATGATCCTCCACTAAAATATGGCTAAATCCTACACAATAATAATTACCGCACTTATGCGAACGCCACAAAGTAGCACGGTAGCCCCTCAATTGTTTGCCGCCACTGGTCAAACGCGCGTCTCGACGAACCGTTACTCGACGGCTTAGACAATGCTGTCACTCATTCGAAATGAGTTATGATTATTATGTTGCACACATGGAAAGACACGCCTACAAGACGAAGAAGTGACAAAGTCATGCAGCGCTGCAAAGCATGGGTTCCCGAAAAAGTAAGGATACTGCACATTCAGCATGAGATCGAACTGCTCCTCAGAGAAGCGGCGGAGAGAAAGGTCCGGACTACTCAGACATTCCTTAATACGGTAGGTTAAAAACCTTTCTTCCTATTTGATACACAGGACATCTCGACATAGCGATGCGAAGCGGGAATAGTCAAGCACCTTTTGCATGGGTTTTCACCACCGAGACTGTGAAAACGGATTTGCACTACACACTCCGTCCACAAGAAACAGCGTCTTCAACGGGTCAAATCCAACCACGGAATTCCGAATTTTGTTACTGTTCTTTTCAGCCGTCGTGATTTCTGGGTAGCGATTTCGTTGAGCTTTCACCCCTCTTCTTTTTTTCCCTTTTTTTCGGAGTCTCAGCTTTTTCTCTTTGCTGTTTCTTCATCACTCTCGCTTCCAGAGTCACACATTTTGGTAAAAAAAAATAGTTCAAAAAGCATGTCACCACCCGTTTCGAACGTCCTATATTTAATTGGCAAAGGCGCTACACATGCACTCCCTCACAGCTGTTGAACCACAGTGTACGATCAAGCCCTAACAGTAGAAAACGGACAATACGAAACACTGCCTTCTACATTATTTCCCTCGGAACACACCTACATTCTCTATTTGATTTTATGATCACCAGAATCCGGTTTTTCTCCTTCCATTTCTTCAGCCCAATTTTCCATTCTGTTCCTCGATTTGCGGCGACACACAGATGACGAGCAGCAATTCTTGCTGAAACAGGAGACCACTGACTAGCCCAAGGATACAAATGATTAAACTAACAAGTCATTTAAAATGGGCTGGATTAGATTAGTAATCTGGCCCCCGTGTGTTAGTGAAGCCACAGGTACACTTCCATTTTTTTTTTCAGTAACACTGCAGCCATTTTTTTTTCCGTAACACTGCAGCTCAACCAGTGGTGAGCTGCTGCCTCCCCTCCGTATACGATGGCCTCCGCTAAACTCTGGGCAGTGAAAATAAATTTCTAGTCCAGGACTCTGGACGCCAAAGCAAAGATGCTTCCAGCTACAGTATAGGTTGTAGTGTGACAACTTGCAGTACGTCTATTTCGGTAAGACTTGGCCCAGTCTGGACTGCAATGACAACAGACGAGGTATGTTAGGCGCTCCAGATGGTAAAGCCATCCCAAGGACGCATTCCTCACAGTCATACAAAACGAGCTAGTGAAGCTCTGGTTTGGGTCGTAATTGGACCTCATGAGGGCCTCCGGCTGTCAAACTTGTGGGCCTCCTTCCAGTGAGCGCTACATCACGCAGATTGCATACTGGTAGCCTTCCTTCATCGCATTACAGAAGCAGTATTCGAACAGAGCCTACTCGCTTAGGTGATGCATAGTATGTTGAGGACATTTTCTCTGCACCACGCAAACCGCTACTTCCTTGGTATAGCACAAGTCGCAAGGGATTTGGTCGATGGGAGACTAAATCACTCAGTACTTAATAAAAAAAAATACTTCGTTTAGGCATATATCAGTAAGCGGACCCCCCCCCTCCCCCTCCCCACACACACACACCCTTCGTAGTTGGAGTAGTTGTGCTCGAACCGGGGGTTGCTGGTTTGTATTCTTAGTGGTAGAAGCAATTTTCGCCATCACTATTTGGTCTTAAAGGGGAAGAGAGATGGCAATGCAATGTTGGTACTGATCTTACTACGTGCCAGTTTCCTAGGTCAAATCCACAGGGCAGGAATGGCACATGCTGATGGTAATCAGTCCGCTGGATAAACACACTTTGTGTTCTTTGAAATCACATATACCATAATGAGATTTTCACTCTGCAGCGGCGTGTGCGCTGGTATGAAACTTTCTGGCAGATTAAAACTGTGTACCGGACCGAGAATAGAACTCGGGACGTCTGCTTTTCGCGGGCAAATGCTCTACCATCTGAGGTACCCAAGCACGACTCACGACCCGTCCTCACAGCTTAAATTCTGCACACACTTTTAAGGTGGCATCAAGTTTCATATTAGCGCACACTGAAAATTTCAGCCTGGAAACATCCTCCAGGCTGTGGCTAAGCCAGGTCTCCGCAATATCCTTTCTTCCGAGACTGCTAGTTCTGCAAGATTCGCAGAAGAGCTTCTGTGAAGTTTGGAAGGTAGGAGACGAGGTACTGGCAGAATTAAAGCTGTGAAGACGGGTCGTGAGTCGTGCTAGGGTAGCTCAGATGGTAGAGCACTTGCCCTCGAAAGGCGAAAGTCCCGAATTCGAGTCTCAGCCCGGCACACCGTTTTATTCTGCCAGGAAGTTTTACACATGCCATACGCAGGTATCTGGTTTCACTCCCCCCCCCATTTCGTTATATTCCATATTCATCAACAGCAACACAAACCACATTATTCATTTAAATCATTTCTCAATCAACTGCTGGAAATAAAACACTTGACTGAACAGGCCGGAGGAAGGTGACGGCAAATCATTCCACTTTTATTTTTCGCATGATAGCACTGTGGGGGTTCACGAAATGTCACCGGCGCTAACTGCATATTGGAATAGCCGACTTTTAACGTGCAAAGCAACAATATCATATTCAGAATTTCACATATGAAGAGTGGATATGTCTGATGTCCTAAGTAGTAAATCTCACATTCGCCAGGAGAATAAATACCTTTTATCTGCAGTAATACAAGTAAGTACAGAAATACAGCAGCAATGTTTTAACTTGTAGAACTATTGTTAACAAAAACTCTCTCGTATCTTTTAATTTTTTTTATTTTTATTTTTTAAATTTTTTTTACAGAAGTGTAACAATGTGTACAATCAAGAAAAAATCTTTAGCATTGACTACTGTTTATTACATAAACCCATTTTTGGCATCAGATGTTGCACAGAGAGTTTTACAGTTATCTTTATGATTGAAGAAGAAATGGCAACATCATCAACAGGTCTTTCAGTTTTGTTATTGATAAACATGGTTGGTCTCTTCAGATGGAGAAAAGCAGCCAAAGCCTTCTCTCTTTTGAATACACTGACATTTTCCATTCTTATATTTTAGTGTAAAAATTTTTAATAGCTATGTAAGATGGATGAGTATGAGACACACTGATCACATTCCATTTGAAGATATTACACGTCCGCATTGACGAAAATGTTTCAGCATTACCTTCAAAATCAAAATCAGTTGTATGCACTGAAGTTACATGGGATGGGTTCACAATTTTAGCTGACAAAACAATGTTGCGTAAGGCCTTGCTCACCTTCGACACCATGCGCCATCTCCATGGTTTGGCTCTTGGAACAAGTTGAGGACATTCAGAGACCGCAACAGCACAGAAAACACGTTTCGGAGGGGGGGAAAAGGCCACTTAGAACGTTTTACATTTACACTCTTCACATTTCATTTCACAACGTATCCCTCCATTCTGTAGCTAGTTTCACAGGCAACAGTTTCTTGTTGTCTGTCGCCGGGAAAAGTCTTCTGCAGCCACAGTGTACATTTCTGCAACTACTTTATTTTCCCACGGGGGCGAAGTTACTAAATATTTGTTTTTGTAACCTTCGCGTTTATGTAACTCTTTCCCCGCAGTTAACATGAAACCTCGCGGCGATAAAGTCAGAGTTCCGACCAGATTATGGCGCGTTCTATTTGCTTAGAAATACGCAGGGGACAAACAAGCAAAAACGCCACCTGCGCGGCGAGGGAAGATAAACTTCGAAGCTGCTGGCGAAAGAAACGAGACAGATGGTGACAAATTAAGCGAAGTCCACTGTAAAATCATTACGCAAGTAGGTGATGGTGAATGGCCGTCTATCAGTGTGAAGCGGAACCATACCCTAATCTTCATGCAACAAACAATAGTAAAGACGAGAGTAATAGTTGGAGTTTATCCTGTATGGGAGGTCTGCTTTGTCTCTTGTAATTAGCATGTTAGTAACAACTAATATGGTAAATACACCCAATGCGAAGGCACAGACGAAACGTACGGTATTATTGTGTCAAAACGTAAATCCGATATCTCTTTTTCCACTGGTTGTTCGCATCTTGCCGCAGCGAATAAGCGCACGTATTATGCAATTCATATTTAAATAGAGGCACTAACACTTCGTCGTGATTCAGGATATCCGCTTTGCTAGCAAAAACGGCTGCTGCAGATTCTACCGTGTGGCCGTTGGTAACTGAGCATGTGTACGATCGCTTACCCCAGGTATCGTCAACCACAAAGTGTTCACCAGACACACGTCTTATCGTTGGAAAGCGTTGAACTTTGAGCGATTTGGAATGTTTGCGGCAAGATGAAATATCTTTATGTGGAAATTTCTTCGCCCATTCTTAAAATTTAGGTGCCATTTTGACACAGGCCGCTTTCAAACGCCTTTGCAGTACACTCTAACAAACCTACGATGACTAGTATTTTCCGCCTACAAAACAGGATCAAGCACGCGCTCGCAACCTATGCGCCCATTCGGCACAGCCTGTTAAGACACCATATTTCAATAGCAACGCTATTCTTCTGTACTCGGCACGGTTCCACACCTTACTGAAGACAAACCACACATGGACAGGTGCTACGAAAGAGCAACACGCTGTGTTTTTTCCGAATGACCCTCGGCGATAGAACAACGATTGACAGGAATTGCAACGAGCAGCGAGCTTACTTCCAATGTAGGTTGTAATGACAGTGTACTATTGAATCCACCACTAGTTTTAATGGGGAAAGCAGGACAGCTTGACAGCGGTCCACATGGTTTTATACACCATCTACAAGATGCACAGAATTTCGCTCCTTTTCCTACGTGTGCGTAAGGCAGTATGCCTTCGCCACTGCCTGCTTGCTGTAGTGCTTTCGAGAAATCTGCAAACGTAAGTGGAAATTTTCATTATGGCCAGATAATTGTTTTACTTCAATTGCGCATTTAATATAAAAACAAGTTGTATTCAGACCAGTTACAGTTCGGTTCAAATTCGGTTGTGTTCAGTCAAAGGTTAGCATACGAGTTTAAATGGGATATTAGTTTGTGAGTATGCAGTTTTGTTAATCTGTAGTCTTCTAGATTGGGATGCGAAGTTGGGCTAAATTTCATACGGAAACATTCATGCATACATAACGGGAAGGTTACACTTTCCGTAACAGCCAAAGTATGTGCCCCACACTGATACTCATGTGGTCGGCTGACCAGTCTTCACAATCACGGGCTCTAGCACCACAGCCTCCGCAATTATTACTGTCAAACTGACGGGGTAAAGGGTATTTACCGGCAACTGTTGCCGAGAAGAAAGTACTTCAGTGCGTTAATGGAAGACAAAAACACAGAGTAGTTCACGCCACAAATTCTCGGCTGGTGCTTCGTGAGAGTGTGTCATGTTCTCCTGTTAAGAGCCCATTTCGAAAACGTGAAAGCATGCGCAAAAATTTACCGCCGCCGCCGCCGTCTTGTCATTCAGAAAACTAGGACTAGCAGCACCTCCGCCCGCTCTTCTAAGCTCTTCCGTCCTACCCTCCTAGAAAAACATTTGGTGCCATAAACAAGCACGAATACGTCTATTTCAGTCAAGTCGGCCGGCCCGCTTCTGGGAAGGGGAGTACACCTCCCGCGCCTTCTGAACTGTGACCCCCCGCCGTGATGGCAGTTGCCTTCTGGGAAACCATATACGACGCCCATTTGTTTTGTTCGTCCGGCAACAGGATTTCTCCCTAGAGAGAGAGAGCGGACGCGTACCTCCGAAACCGTTGTGTAAACTTCGGGCCCACGCTCCAACGAACCTACGCAAGCCAAAAGACGCTTTCGTTTCGTTTCCAGTTTTTTGTTAGTTGAGCCTTATCTACAAATCTGGCGATACAAAAGTAACCATGGAAAGGGCAACAACAGTTAAAAATCTCTGCTATGCAAAGACAGATTCGCGCGGCTACGAGAAATGCTATCCGCATACGCACCTCAGTCGCAAGTCTTATCCCCATCCTTGGATATGTTTTAAACCACTTCAAACAGTTCGCTACACCGGAGCTCTGAGGTAGGCTTACTCCTGGCTTAAATCTTCGTCTGCTGCTGTTGCACATCTGAATTCACATTGTATAGGCTAAGGACACAGAGCCACATTTTTCAGTACAACATAGGCTGTCTTATTATTGACATTCTCCTGAAGTTAAAACTTGCTGCCCTAACTATAGAAATATTTCCCTTTTGACATTTTCCGAGGCACATTTCCTCCACAGTGCGATGTCAACTGAAGTGCTACAAGTTCTCACATCCCCTGTTAAATGTTAGTCTTATACACTATCTGATCAAAATTATCCGGACACTCCTACGTAATGCGTAATTTACCACTGGATGCGAAGCGCCGGACCCGACAGGATAAAAAGAGGCGAGGAGTATTGCGTTGTCACTATAGAACCAATATCAATACAATGGGTAGGTCAAAAGAGCTCAGTGACTTAGAAAGTGGAATATAGATGCCACCTGAATAACAAGTCCATGAAGGACATTTTGAAGTGATTTTGAAGTGAAAACACGATGGAACAACCGCAGCTAATCGAAGACCACGCAGACATCACGCACTGATGGACAGGCACAGTCGAGCGTTGCGGAAGGTGGTTGCAAAAGGTCGCATGAAACCAGCGGAGGGAATCACTCTTCAGTTCCAAAGTGCTATCAGGAGTTGCACAATGGCTGTGTACAGGGAGTTATTTAGAATGGGATATAATGGTTGAGCAGTTCCACATAAGCAACACAGTTCTTGCTCAATGTTAAACGATGGTTGAGGTGGTGTAGAGAGCGACATTGGTAAACAGAGGATGACTGGAAACGAGTGATTTGGAGTGATGGCAACCTGATACTAGGGTCCGGGTTTTGAGACTGCTTGCAGGAATGCTACCTGCCATCATATGTATTGCTAACAGCGAAGTGCGAAGGAGGTGGTGTTACGGTTTTTTTTTTTTTTTGGGGGGGGGGGGGGTTACAGTGTTGTCGCCCTATTGCGCTTGAGAAAATGCTAAATGCGGTATTAACTCACTTCACAGCATTGTGTGTTTACTACACGGTGCATTGTCACAATGATACGAAGTAGCATCCGTGAGGCAACGGTTCGTGGACAAAAACATTCCCGAAAAGGATTGGTCTACCCAGATGTCAACTCTATGGAACACCTTTGATATGAGTTAGAAGGTCGACTTCGCTCCAGACCCCAGCACCCATCACTACCTTCGGCTCTTGAGAAACAGTGGGCTGCCATTCCTCTAGACACGCCTCACTGTGTCCCGAGCAAGTTTTATTTATTTATTTATTTATTTATTTATTGATTTATTTAACCTGGCAATATTAGGGCCATCAGGCCCTCTCTTACATCTAACCAGGCATTCTACTTATTTTACATTCATATGTTTTAGTAGACATGTTAAACTACATCTAGTACAAAAAGTGAAATAAACAATTAGGAAGGTACACCTGGAAAAATACATACATATAGAGTTTATATTCGTAGATCATAAGTACTGTTATAAATAGACATTATTGAAGAGACAGATTTTAGATAGGGAGTGCTAGCAGCAGGGAGTATGAGGGAGACTCATGGTGAAGGGAGGAGAAGAATAGAGAGACATGATGAAACATAATTAAGGAAATATAAAGGAAAAGAAGATTGCGTGGCTAATAGAGATAGATGAAGAGGAAGGCATCTCAGGAGCAAGATGGGATACGCTAGCTTTGCTATTTGACAGATGAGAGGATTGGCCTTGTACATTAATTTTGCGGAGAACGTTATGAGGATGATAGTAAGAAATGCTTCAACTTCTTCTTAAAAGCAGCAGGAGATTGGATTTTGCGCAAGGTAAGGGGCAGTTTGTTCCAGAGGCGGACAGCGGCAACTGAGAAGGAGTTTGCAAAAGTTTTTGTTTTGTGAGTGGGCACAGTTAGGATACCAAATAAGAGTGACCTCGTGTTTCGATTATGATGGCATGACAGGTTTTTAATCCCTGAAGCAAGGTACTGGGGTGCTTGCGCGACGAGGAGTCGGTGAAGTAGACATAGAGTGTGGTAGTCACGCAATTTGTCCGGCCGCAGCCACCCTAGCTCGGAGTATGAAGCACTAACATGATCATATCGGCGAATATTGCAGGTGTAACGCACACAGGCATTCATGGTTAGTTCTAGCCGTCTTTTGTTTTCACTACTCATGCCTTGTTGAATCACATCACAATAGTGGAGGTTCGGTAGAACGAGTGCTTGCACGAGCTGACGTTTCAAGTCCTCTGGAAATATGTTTCGAAACTTTTTGAGAGCATAGAGACAAGCAGACGTCTTTCGGCACACTGCGACTGTATTCTCCGCCCAGTTGAGATGCTCATCCAAAGTTACACCCAAGTTCTTAACTGTTTTCTGATATGGTATTGGAGTACCGTCGAGCAGAATAGGAGGTAGCCGTTCGCGGAAATCTGAACTTATTAATTTCTGATGGGCTATTAAGATTACTTGCGTCTTTTTTGCATTTAGTTTAAGCCCCAGGTTTTTCGCCCATGTCACTACTGAAGACAGATCATCATTCATCTGAGCGATTGCAGTGTTAACATCTTCAGATCTGACGCTTAGGTAGAGCTGGAGGTCGTCGGCATAGAAATGATATTTACAGGACAGAACCGACGAAATATCGTTGACATATAAAGAAAACAGAAGTGGTCCTAAGACTGATCCTTGTGGCACTCCCGAGGAAACATGTTTCCAGGAAGATTTTTCATTTACGCAGACAACACATAGCTGTCTGTCTTAAGTAGCTTTCAAACCATCTCATTGCACTATCAGAGAAATTAAGCTGTTGCATTTTTCTGAGCAATATGTCAAAATTAACAGTGTCAAAATAACAGTGTCAAAAGCTTTGCTGAAGTCCAGTAACGTCAATATTGTTGCCTTTCGATTGTCGATGGCATATTTCAGGTCATCAGTTACTTTAATTAAAGCAGTGTTTGTGCTGTGATGTTTACGGAAACCGGATTGAAATTTGTCATATAGACTGAATTCGTTCAAGTGTTCAGTGATTTGGTCATGAACAATATATTCAAGTGCTTTGGAAACAGCAGGCAGTATGCTAATTGGTCGGTAATCACTGGGCAGTTGCGGGTTTTCGATCTTAGGGATGGGTCGAATTATGCTTCTTTTCCATGCAGTGGGGTATATTCCGTTCACGAGGGAAAAATTAAATGTCAGTTAAGACAGATATCAGCAACATTCTTTATCGTGGTTATACCGATACTGTCGTTGCCTATTGCATCAGAAGAGATTCTCATTATTGCTTTTCTTGCCGTATTTGTTGTTACATGTTTTAGATGGAAGGTATCGTTGTTAGTTATCCTGTTTGGGGATTCTTGTGGACGGTAATTATCAGCCGTGCGGGTATTCAGAGGTGCAGAGAAGAATTCATTTAATTCGTTAGCTGACACATGAAAAGTAGTTTCCGATTTTGCCTTTCCGACCCCCAAGCTACGGAGATTCTTCCATAGAGTCGTGGGCGTCAGATCGCTGCATACAAGGGAGCGAGCGTGCCTGATTTTAGCATTGCGAATGCATTGTTTCACTCTGTTCCGTAGCTTTCTATATTCTTCGAAACGCTCGGGTTTCGGATCTGCCTTGAAACGCCTGTGGGCAGTATCCCTATTAGTCACCATTTGACGTAATTCAGCTGTCAGCCATGGAGCAGGAGATTTTCTTACACGGATTTTGCGCACAGGTGCATGTTTGTCATAGAGGGCAGTGAGTTTATCACCAAGTTCATTAATTTTTCCGTCGATTGTAGGTTCTCTGATTATTTGATGCCATGAGATTTCTGAGCAATCGGCTGTCAGAGCGTCAAGGTCAATACGTTTCATGTTCCTACAAGTTATGTAACGCGATTTGATCCTTGGGGGCTGCACAGAGTAGGCCAGGAATATTACATCATGTGCTGAGAGGCCAGGGGCCGATGTTTGACCAACATCTCTTACTTTGTCAGTCTGTTTCGTTGCGATTACGTCTATAAGAGTATGACTGTGCGCCGTATGGTGTGTAGGTTGTAATGGAAGAATGTTCATGCTATTGCAACTAAACAGTCTTCTTAGGTTTATTGCGGAGGGAGTGTCTCTTAGCAGGTCTATGTTCAAGTCACCCATTACGATGACATGTTCGTATTGACACTGAAGTGAATGTAATTCCGACTGGAAGGAACTCATTGAGCTTATTTTTGGCGGCTTGTACACGACGCCAGTCAAGAACTTCCGACTTTGTATATTTATTTCAATGAACATGAATTCAGCCTGTTTTTCTTCAACAGGGTTTGACGTACATAAGACTTTCGCTTTGAGATCTGTTCGTATATACGCGCCGACGCCGCCACCTCGCTTTTTTGATCTGTCTGCCCTAAGAAATGTGTACCCTGGGAGATGAATAGTCATAAGGCGAAAAGGCGGAGGCACGCCATATTAATGCCACTAATAGGTGCCCAGACACTTTTGATATGATAATGTAATTTATCAATGCACAAGAATTCAGCACAACGTTAAATCTTATCGGCGTGCTACACTTTACAATATAATAAGCACTGCATTGTGCACTTGGGAATCTAAGAGGAATGTTAACAGAGCCTTTGATTCTATACGGAAAATTGTGTCGGACGTGGGAAACAGGGGTCGTGCGCTGAAATGAAGATTACAATGCCTGATGTGTCCCTTCGTGCCACTCTGTTGCAGCTTCGGTAGTTACGTGATCTCTAACAATTTAAGAAGCTAGAATGACTCACACGTAAGGTAGCTACAGGCAAGCGTGTGTAATAAATAGTTCGGAAAAACAGGTATATGGAGTTCGCAATTTGCAGATGTCAACACCGCATTTGCCGTCGCCAGGACAATGCGTAATTCTGCACCGAATGGGTAATAATGACGACTTAAACAATAACAGTTACCATCGACTGACTGTAACGTAAATAGACGAAAACTGTAATAACACTACCAGTCATCTTTTAATCACTGTAATTATTTTATTGTAGATATCTGCATCGGTGCAGATATCTATCTATAGGACTCAGATCCGAAGACGTTCCCAGCTTGTCACTGTCGTTAATATGTCCACCGTCAAGACACTGATTAACCAGTTCGGTCGAGACGGACTTTTTCATTCTTTAAGGGAATGTTTGACCATTTGTGCCTCTGAGAAATTACAGATATGGATGAAGTTCCTGATCTTGAACCTCACGGCGTTAACAAATTTTTCCCACGACCAACTAAAGTATGATGCCCTGTTCATTCATGGAAACTTCCTATACAAACAGTCCCTCAACAGCTGGTAAATCGATCTTCCCTCCCTCCATTTCCTTCTTGTCGCAATACTGTGCATAAATTTTGGAAACCAGAGTAAATCTGGATGGCTAACCGTGATTCCTGACCGCGCCTTCCAATTATGACTCCAGTATCTTAACTAGAGTGCAACTTCCACGTACTGTACTGCTAAAAAATTAGTCGTCTCTGTAATTCGGCAAATGAATTATATACTTGTGTCACGCAAGAACGAACTACAACACAGGGCACCTTGCAGCGAACGCCCACGTGGTGCAACTGTGCGACCGGAAGCGGGAATCGCTTACCAGTGCTTATCTTATCCTGCCAGCGACCGAGACAAAACGAAGAAAGCCGCCCGCCCGAGGACCTCCCACCGTCAAAGCAATCTCTTTCGAAACCACACTGAAAGAAATCAACCGTAACTATAACGACCCTCAAAGGAGTCGTGCTGTCTGACCCATTTCGTTAAGATGAGTGAGATTCCATATTAAACGTCAAGTCAGAGCTGAATTTAGCAAATCCCAAATCGCAACTTCATATGCAAAGAACCTAATCCGTATACATTATAAAATTGTATGTATAGATCGTTGTATGTACCATATCTCTTCCTAAACTTTCAGAACCTCTGCAATGGGCGGGGATGAAGAAGTGTAGCTCATGCCGCGCAAATAGCCAGATTTATTCGTCAAATATTTGAGAATGACAGCACTTAGTGACTTGCAACAAACTTTGCACATAATTTCAAACTTTAGCGAGACTTTTTCTCGCTGGCGGCCCCCACAAAATGGTGAAAGGGAAAAAACTTTCGTTGTTCATGGAATAAAACTGCCGCATCACGCATGACCTTTAAATTTTATTACTGATTTACTATTAGCTCTGTTCGCAACACATTTTGCAGACAGTACTCTCATACACCACTGAATGTACCTGCAAAAATATACCACTGTACGACACACAGTTCAGACGATAAGACACACAAACACTGGAATGATGAAAAGGTCCCACATCGCACATGACGTTTTAATTTAATACTTCTTTACTACTGACTCTATTCGCAACATATTCCCCAATCAGTATCCACATGTTCCACTGGATGTACTTGTAAAAATATACCACTGTATGATACAATGTTCAGGAGAAATTGCATCATAAATATTGTGACGCGTGAAAACGAAACTACGGGTGTTGCAACTTAAATAGTGGCAACTATTTATTCAAAACCGATACATGTCATTTTACATGTTTGCACCTGTTACTGTCCTTCAAAGTAGTCACCAGTGTTGTACAGAACCCGTTGCCAGCGATGTTCTGCTGCTTAATGGAACATGTAACTAATTAGCATCCGTACAATCACAACAAAATAAATTTTAATTAAATAGACACCCTAGCTGCAAACAGGCGTTGATGTACTTCATTGCGGACATGTTGAAAATGTGTGCCCCGACCGGGACTCGAACCCGGGATCTCGTGCTTACATGGCAGACGCTCTATCCATCTGAGCCACCGCGGGCACGGAGGATAGTGCGTCTGCAGGGACTTATCCCTTGCACGCTCCCCGTGAGGTCCACATTCCCAACATGTCCACACCACTACATTCGTAGTGCGCCTAATAGATGTTTGCCCATCATACTCATTACTCGTGGCAGATTAATCTAGCAAGTCCCGGTACGAGTTCGGGCATGGCGTGTGCGTTCGCACAAGAAGGTCAATGGCCGGGAAGCCATATTTTAACTATATATGACGGTTGTATCTGTTCCCGAAAGAACAGTTACCGTGAATGACCATGCAGCTTTGCTAGAAATGAAACGATAATTAAATATTTAGCAAAGCTGCATGGTCATCCACGGTAACTGTTCTTTCGGGAACAGATACAACCGTCATATATAGTCAAAACAAATTTTTCTTGCCCTAAGCATTTCGCCTTTGTTATTTGCAAGGTATTTTAAGTGGCAAATTTCGTAGATGCTGATCTACATATATTGTTTTTCCTTTTAATAGCCGTAAAACAGGAAAAAGAATACATGTAGGCCAACATAAACGAAATTTGCCATTCAAAAAGCGTTGCAAATAATACAGGCGAAACGTGTATGACAAGGAAAATTTGTTTTATTCACTTGTGAATAGGTGGTTCTAAACTAATAATCCTCAAATAATATTACACGCACCTGAGGATAACAAGACAACAAATAGCTAACGATGTTGTTCTCTCCTGTTTGACAGTAATACTACGTAATCGGCATACCCAGGTCATTTGTTCCTCTCATTTCGATTTGAATTCCTCTGAGGTTGTCATACAATCCTCTCTAAACAAAGGTTAAATAGCGCTAGTGAAAGGCTGTCACACTGCTGTAATTCGCGTTATTGGAAGTGAATAGCTTAGTGGACTGCTGAAGTCGTCATTGTGTTGATAGTTGACATGAGAGCGTTCGCAAGGTACGCAGGTCACGGAATACCAGCGTATTTAATCGCTAGTGTCCGTGGCCTGAAACATTCCACCTCAGATGTCAGGTATGCACTGGGCTTTGCAAGTCCCACCGTGTCAAAGGGAAGCCGCGCGGACCCCAACTACAGCAGAAGAGCCGCGGCGGCGTCACGTGCGGGCAACATATTATGTTGCCGCAGTCAACGGAAAGATGAGGTATGATACAAGCTATTTCTTCAGTATTTATAATTAAACTGCTCCTAACTTCAGATGTGGTGTTAAAAAGTTGTATGCTGTATACCTGTATGCTGTGACCCGCAACGTGAGAAAAATGCCTCAGATCGCGACAAGATGTACACCATGTGATCAAAAGTATCCGGGCACCCCCAAAACAAACGTTTTTCATGTTAGGTGCATTGTACTGCCACCTACTGCCAGGTACTCCACATCAGCGACCTCAGTAGTCATTAGACATCGTGAGGGAGCAGAATGGGGCGCTCCGTGGAACTCACGGAGTTCGAAGGTGGTCAGGTGATTGGATGTCACTTGTGTCATACGGGACACGTACAGCACAAAAGCGTACAGGCCAACTTCGTCTGCTGACTGACACGGACAGCAGACAGTTGAAGAGGGTCGTAATCTGTAATAGGCAGACATCTATCCAGACCATGACAAAGGAATTGCAAACTGCATCAGGATCCACTGCAAGTACTATGATAGTTAGGGGGGGGGGGGGATGAGAAAACGTGGATTTCATGGTCGAGCGGCTGCTCGTAAGCCACACATCACGCTGAACGATTGAACAGTGCAAAAATGTTGTGTAGAGTAACGAATCACTGTACACAATGTGGCGATCCGATAGCAGTATGGCGAATGCCCGGTGAACGTCATCTATCAGCACGTGTAGCGACAACAACAAAATTCAGAGGCGGTAGTGTTATGGTGTGGTCGTGTTTTTCATGGAGCGGGCTTGCACCCCTTGTTGTTTTGCGTGGCACTATCACAGCAAAGGCCTACAATGATGTTTTAAGCACCTTCTTGCTTCCCACTGTTGAAGAGAAATTCGCGGATGGCGATTGCATCTTTCAACACGATCGAGCACCTGTTCATAATGCACGGCCTGTGCCGGAGTGGTTACACGACAATAACATCCTTGTAATGGACTGGCCTGCAGAGTCCTGACCTGAATGCTACATCACTTCTTTCGGGTGTTTTGGAATGCCAACTTCGTGCCTGGCCTCACCTACAGCCATAAATACCTCTCCACAGTGCAGCACTCAAGTGAAGAATTGGCTCCCATTCCCCAATGAACCTTCCAGCACCTGATTGAACGTATGCTTGCGAGAGTGGAAGCTGTCATGAAGGCTAAGGGTGGGCCAAAACCGTACTGAATTCCAGCATTACCAATGGACGTCGCCACAAACTTTGGAGTCATTTTCACCCAAGTGCCCTGATACTTCTGATCACATAGTGTATCAACAACTACAATAATAATAAAAATGAACTGAAAATCGTGCATTTCTGTTAATTAGTAATGTTGCTCAAACTTTCTTACAGAGAAAGCACAAAAATTGCCGGCGGAAATCGCAGCCACAGTTCAAGTCCAATATACTGACGAGAATGAAATGCAACTTGTCATATTTTTCTATTTACTCTTTTCTTTGGAACATCCAGGCGAAGAAATTTTACTTCAGAAATAACAGGAACCTGATGTCAGCATTTTAGATCAGTTGCAAGGCGGCGGAAAATCTTTTCAGCAAACAGAATACAGGGCTATTACAAATGATTGAAGCGATTTCATGAATTCACTGTAGCTCCATTCATTGACATATGGTCACGACACACTACAGACACGTAGAAAAACTCATAAAGTTTTGTTCGGCTGAAGCCGCACTTCAGGTTTCTGCCGCCAGAGCGCTCGAGAGCGCAGTGAGACAAAATGGCGACAGGAGCCGAGAAAGCGTATGTCGTGCTTGAAATGCACTCACATCAGTCAGTCATAACAGTGCAACGACACTTCAGGACGAAGTTCAACAAAGATCCACCAACTGCTAACTCCATTCGGCGATGATATGCGCAGTTTAAAGCTTCTGGATGCCTCTGTAAGGGGAATCAACGGGTCGGCCTGCAGTGAGGGAAGAAACGGTTGAACGCGTGCGGGCAAGTTTCACGCGTAGCCCGCAGAAGTCGACGAATAAAGCAAGCAGGGAGCTAAACGTACCACAGCCGACGGTTTGGAAAATCTTACGGAAAAGGCTAAAGCAGAAGGCTTACCGTTTACAATTGCTACAAGCACTGACACCCGATGACAAAGTCAAACGCTTTGAATTTTCGGCGCGGTTGCAACAGCTCATGGAAGAGGATGCGTTCAGTGCGAAACTTGTTTTCAGTGATGAAGCAACATTTTTCTTAATGGTGAAGTGAACAGACACAATGTGCGAATCTGGGCGGTAGAGAATCCTCACGCATTCGTGCAACAAATTCGCAATTCACCAAAAGTTAGCGTGTTTTGTGCAATCTCACGGTTTAAAGTTTACGGCCCCTTTTTCTTCTGCGAAAAAAACGTTACAGGACACGTGTATCTGGACATGCTGGAAAATTGGCTCATGCCACAACTGGAGACCAACAGCGCCGACTTCACCTTTCAACAGGATGGTGCTCCACCGCACTTCCATCATGATGTTCGGCATTTCTTAAACAGGAGATTGGAAAGCCGATGGATCGGTCGTCGTGGAAATCATGATCAGCAATTCATGTCATGGCCTCCACGCTCTCCCGACTTAAGCCGATGCGATTTCTTTCTGTGGGGTTATGTGAAAGATTCAGTGTTTAAACCTCCTCTACCAAGAAACGTGCCAGAACTGCGAGCTCGCATCAACGATGCTTTCGAACTCATTGATGGGGACATGCTGCGCCGAGTGTGGGAGGAACTTTATTATCGGCTTGATGTCTGACGAAACACTAAAGGGGCACATATCGAACATTTGTGAATGCCTAAAAAAACTTTTTGAGTTTTTGTATGTGTGTGCAAAGCATTGTGAAAATATCTCAAATAATAAAGTTATTGTAGAGCTGTGAAATCGCTTCAATCTTTTGTAATAACCCTGTATATCTAAAGATATAGTGCATGTTAACTGAATAGATGCAAGTTCAAGGCTGTTTCACGAGGAATTGTCAGTATTCAGGGATATGACTGAAACGATCATTTGAAGCAAAAAACTATATGGACACATGCTCTATTCCGATTAATTTCGAAGGTGGAGAACACCTTTAATGTTCACTATTGTTTATTTTCGGTAGTACTTAATACACTGTCAGGTTTATCCACATTGCGACATGTGTTTTACAAAGTATCAATTGACAGATGTTCGCTATACACATGTTGTGGGACACATACGTGTAGAAAGTGCCTTGTGCTGGTAACTGCACCATTCCAACAATGTGGTGCTGTTACGGCACAGGTCGTTGAACTACACTTTCAGAAGAAAAAATGGGAATTTTCAACCACACTTGTTTTCACGCAATGTGCTGAAAGCCCTGGTAAAACACTGTATGAACATATATTCGACGTGTCGGAAAGCGCCGACGGTATTCTTCGACACTTGGAGGAGCACTACCAACGCATAAGCCGTAAACATACACCATATCTGCATGTTCTTCATTAGTGAGATGTGTGATATTTTAGCCAGCTCGTGTGTAAACATAGTTAACCGAGTCTTGTCTCTGATTCACTCTCAGTCCCTAGTAGTACTTCCCTCAATACATGATAGACAATTGTTCGTTCAACGGGCTAGTTTAAGGGCAGAAAGACGTCGAGGAAACGAGAGATTGAAAGCAACGAGTTATTTTAGGCTAGAATAAAACGTTAAAGAGGTTGGATAGGTAAGACACGCACTTTCATGCCGCTAGCCCAAAAAACAAATGTAGATGAAATTGAGGTTTATCCGGATGCTATTTGGAATATGGCACACTTCCGTATGAAGTGTTTTGCCTGAAAGCAGCGTCTTGTCATAACCATGAATATTGACCATGGTACACACTAAAATATCCCATTTTCGAACACATGTGATTTTCTCGCCATAAGAAAGACATTTTTCTGGTTCAACAATGTGTTGACTATGAAGCTCTCGATTATGGTACCGTAAAACTTGCTCAAAATGGAAACGCACGGGTCTGAAACAATTTTTCGAATTGGACCCAGCATTTCTGTATGGTTTCTGTAACTTTAAATTCGTTCCTTGTTGTATATACATAGGTATTATTCTCATGTTTCTTTCCTTCCATTTCACTTTTTTCCTGTTCAAATATGTTTATTCTACACAATTTTTTGCACTATACAACGGTTCCAAAAGATTGGAAGGGTTTGTGTGTGCTGTAAATTGCCCAACGCCGTTCATGCATGCAATAGGGACATCATTTTGCTCCTTTTCTTCTTCTTCATCTTCATTTGTTTCCTCCTGATCATCATTTGTGTTTGGGGATTTCTGCTGTTGCTGAAGTAAAAGTAGAGTGACTCGTCAGTAAGTCATCATTTCGCATGTAGTCATCTGCACTATATGGAATGTTTCGTATTTTAATCAATTCGCTATTAGGTTGTATAGTATTGTGCTCATTTGTGTTGCTACTCTTTCATGCACGTTCCTAACTTCCCCATACACTTCATGCCACACGACGTGGTGATTAGCTATAAAACTATCAAGCCGTTCTGTCGATGTCAAACTCCTTATTTCCAAGCTCTTTAGCGACTTTTAGAACCTGACTCTGCAACATGCCTCCGGACAGGTCAGTTTTTTTGGTCGAGCTTACGATCCATTCCCATACTTTCTCGTTAATTTCTTCATTTCCCGATTCGTTCCTTTCATTTGCCCTTTCCCTTTCATCCAACTTATCCGTTTGTTGTTGTTGTTTTGATCTTCAGTCCTGAGACTGGTTTGATGCAGCTCTCCATGCTACTCTATCCTGTGCAAGCTTCTTCATCTTCCAGTACCTACTGCAACCGACATCCTTCTGAATCTGCTTAGTGTATTCATCTCTTAGTCTCCCTCCACGATTTTTACCCTCTACGCTGCCCTCCAATACTAAATTGCTGATCCCTTGATGCCTCAGAACATGTCCTACCAACCGATCCCTTCTTCTGGTCAAGTTGTGCCACAAACTCCTCCCCAATTCTATCCAATACCTCCTCATTAGCTATGTGATCTACCCATCTAATCTTCAGCATTCTTCTGCAGCACCACATTTCGAAAGCTATTATTTTCTTGTCCAAACTATTTATCGTCCATGTTTCACTTCCATACGTGGCTACACTCCATACAAATACTTTCAGAAACTACTTCTTGACACTTCAATCTATACTCGCTATTAACAAATTTCTCTTCTTCAGAAACGATTTCCTTGCAATTGCCAGTCTACATTTTATATCTTCTCTACTTCGACCATCATCAGTTATCTTGCTCCCCAAATAGGAAAACTCCTTTACTACTTTAAGTCTCTCATTTACTAATCTAATTCCCTCAGCATAACCTGATTTAATTCGTCTACATTCCATTACCCTCGTTTTGCTTTTGTTGATGTTCATCTTATATCCTCCTTTCAAGACACTGTCCATTCCGTTCAACTGCTCTTCCAAGTCCTTTGCTGTCTCTGACAGAATTACAATGTCATCGGCGAACCTCAAAGTTTATATTTCTTCTCCATGGATTTTAATACCTACTCCGAATTTTTCTTTTGTTTCCTTTCTGCTTGCTCAATATACAGATTGAATAACATCGGGGAGAGGCTACAACCCTGTCTTACTCCCTTCCCAACCACTGCTTCCCTTTCATGTCCCTCGATTATTATAACTGCCGTTTGGTTTCTGTATAAATTGTAAATAGCCTTTCGCTCCCTATATTTTACCCCTGCCACCTTCAGAATTTGAAAGAGTATTCCCGTGAACATTGTCAAAAGCTTTCTCTAAGTCTACAAATGGTAGAAACGTAGGTTTGCCTTTCCTGAATCTAGCTTCTAAGATAAGTTATAGGGTCAGTGTTGCCTCACATGTCCAAACATTTCTACAGAATCCAAACTGATCTTCCCTGACGTCGGCTTCTACCAGTTTTTCCATTCGTCTGTAAAGAATTCGCGTTAGTATTTTGCAGCTGTGACTTATTAAACTCATAATTCGGTAATTTTCACATCTGTCAACACCTGCTTTCTTTGGGATTGGAATTATTATATTTTTCTTGAAGTCTGAGGGTATTTTGCCTGTCCCATACATCTTGCTCACTAGATGGTAGAGTTTTGTCAGGACTGGCTCTCCCAAGGCTGTCAGTAGTTCTAATGGAATGCTGTCTTCTCCTGGGGCCTTTTTTAGATATGGGTCTCTCAGTGCTCTGTCAAACTCTTCACGCAGTATCGTATCTCCCATTTCATCTTCATCTACATCCTCTTCCATTTCCGTAATATTGTCCTCAAGAACATCGCCCTTGTATAGACCCTCTATGTACTCCTTCCACCTTTCTACTTTCCCTTCTTTGCTTAGAACTGGGTTTCCATCTGAGGTCTTGATATTCATACAAGTGGTTCTCTTTTCTGCAAAGGTCTCTTTAATTTTCCTGTAGGCAGTATCTATCTTACCCCTAGTGAGATAAGCCTCTACATCCTTACGTATGTCCTCTAGCCATGCGTGCTTAGCCATTTTGCACATCCTGTCGATCTCATTTTTGAGACGTTTGTATTCCTTTTTGCCTGCTTCATTTACTGCATTTTTATATTTTCTCCTTTCATCAATTAAATTCAATATTTCTTCTGTTACCCAAGGATTTTTACTAGCCATCGTCTTTTGACCTACTTGATCCTCTGCTGCCTTCACTACTTCATCCCTCAAACCTACCCATTCTTGTTCTACTGTATTTCTTTCCCCCATTCCTGTCAATTGTTTCATATGGTATCATAAATTTGAGTTTTACCGCATTTCAAACGCACCATCATTTCGTGCATAGATGCTTTGTTTCTCACACGCCTGGACTACCTTAATCTTTTCGTTTAATGTTACCGACACATACTTTTTGTTCGACATCATGCTAGTGATCACTTGAAGTGCTCCTAGTGAACAGAAATTGACAGAAGATAATGCACTCAGTGTGTGTGTGTGTGTGTGTGTGTGTGTGTGTGTGTGTGTGTGTGTGTGTGTGCGCGCGCGCGCGCGCGCGCGCGCATTTATTGGGAATGCTTGACCTTGCTGGGTAAAACCCTTGTTCGACAGAACAGCAGCCACCTCTTTCACTGCGTGTATTGCAGCCGAGTGTTGAAGTGCG
This sequence comes from Schistocerca nitens, assembly GCF_023898315.1. Lineage (NCBI taxonomy): Eukaryota > Metazoa > Arthropoda > Insecta > Orthoptera > Acrididae > Schistocerca > Schistocerca nitens. The sequence continues at coordinate 212,898,197 of NC_064617.1, forward strand.
CAAAGACGTACCAGTTTGCTCCACCGCGCTTCAATAATAACGGAAAACGAGAAAAGCCGACAAAGGAGCCAACGATTTCCTTTGGTGTACCGACACTGCGCCCAAGTTGTTCGCTGTTTCACACAGCGGCGCGGTTTGATGCTCATACCTACAACGCCACCCTGCGCCAAAAATCGTCCTCTTGATTTCGCACTGTTCAACAGCACTGTCACGGCTGAACAGTCCTTCTGTTAAAAGTAGCGTCCTTTTAGAGTCGTGAACAACTAATATATACTGTTCCATAAACGATACAGAACAGAATAGGTCATCTTTATCAACTGATTGGGGAACATCAAGTTGGTTTCCGAAATGGCCGTTCTTGCCCAGAACAGAATTTTAACCTGAAGATCATCATGAGGTATAAAAAAAACTGGAGGAAATAACTATGCGGTCGTGTTTGTTGATTTTCAGAAGGCATATGACTCCATCGACAGACAGGCATTAATGAATATTTTGGAAGAGTTTGGGGTAGATGGTACATCAAGAAAGCTGATCAAACAAACTATCACTAACACAGTGTCAAAAATAAAATTTATGGGTGAGATGTCAGAACCCTTTACAATCGTAATTGGCGTATGAACGGAGATGGACTATCCTCACTCCTTTTCAACTGTTCTTGGAAAATATCATTCGAGTGTGGAGAAAATGGTTAGCCCAAGAAGAAACAAATGAAGAGCGGTTCAGACTTGGTCCTAAGAACAAAGGGGTGTACATTGACTGCTTGGCCTTTGCGGATGACCTGGCCATTTTTGCTGACAACATAGTCAGCAATCAACAAAATCAATAGGCTGCCAGAAACTCCTGAAAAAGTTGGGCTCCAGATCTCTATTCAAAAGACAAAATATACGACGAACATCTGTGATGGACCTGAATGGATGATCAACAATCTGGGAGAAATCGGACGAGTTAAGAATTTCAGGTATCTCGTTGGAGTCATCAAGGAGAATGGATTAGAAGAAGAAGCAATTAACGCCAGGATGAGGAAGTTATACCAAGTATACCAACTGACAAAGAATGCCCATAACAAAAAGTCTATGAGCATAGGGGCCAAGTTCCGACATTATAATACAGTTGTAAAACTTGAGGGCTTATATGCGTCCGAAACTTTGCCCATGAATAGACAAGGTCAAGCTATGCGGCTGGATAAGCGAGAGCGTAGGATGCTAAGGAAAATCCAAGGGAATAGATGGGTTGATGGACAATGGCGAATGAGAGCAAAAGAGGACTTGTACAGCACGACAGAACCCATCACAGACTCCATTAAGAAGATACGATTGTTATATTAAGGACATCTCATGAGGATGGACGGTGACCGACTAACTGAAAGAATGTGGAGTTTCATCCAATCTAAGAAAACAAGGCCAAGAAGGTTAGAAGAATGTGAAAAAGATCTTAGGCAGATTGGTATCTCGGAAAGAGAAATTCCTGACAGGGACAAATTTAGAAGATTGGTGAAAAACTACCAAGGTTTTAAAATGGTATCAACGTTCAAAAGACGGAGAGGACCATTATCCGAAGAGCATAAACAGGCACTTCTTGGTGGGCTCAGAAGATATTGGCAGGAAGTCAAAGCTGAAATAAGAACAAAACCTAGCCACTAAAATGAATTTGGTTGTAACCACGTAGTCCATAGAGGCTCAATTCGAAACAAAAAAATGTATACTGTAACACAGTAGTGCTGTATAAGGTGTTTTCCGCATTACACAACGAATCATTAGTTAAATCTTACAATGTGCATTCCGTT